>NC_050196.1:4421296-4508796 GCF_008315115.2 Sander lucioperca | reverse complement strand
TGGAAGATTTAATATTACAGAAGTGCACGTGGAGGTGCTGTGGCTTAGTTGGTGAAAGTGCCTGTCTAGTAAACAGGAGATCCTGGGTTCAAATCCCAGCAGCACCTTGTTGTTGCAGTGATCACCCCTCTTTACATTCCATCTGCATGTTTACCCTATCCCCATGCTACACAGTATAGAACAAGTACACTACCCCTGTAGCAAATGGTAAAAGTTAACACAAAGGACTGTTTAGACTGTTCTTTAACATGTCACAATCTTGAACCACATCTTACAATTCTAGAACTTCAACCTGACAATGTAATACTACAACTTCAAATTCTACAACTGTAAATAACATTCTAGACCAGCAATTTGACAGTCTAGAATATCTAGCCCAGCTTAATTTAACATTCTAGAACTCTAACTTAACATTCTAGAATTGTATTGTTACACTCTTGAACTGCATCTTAAAAATCTAGAACGTTAACCTGACATTCTAATACTACAACTTAAAATTCTAGAACTGTTATGAACATTCTAGAAGTGCAATCCCTCTGGAATTATTGTGCAATGTCTCCGAAAAGTCCCACTCTTCCCGGCAGGATTAATAAGAATCTGGAAGGGCTACAAAGACACAGAAGTACTCTTTAGAAAGGACTAGCTGTCGGCTAACGAGGTACAGCTACGTCGAGACGATGGGTCCAACGGTCGCGAAGCATCTAAACTCTGTGTAAACATATCTAGCCCAGCTTAATTTAACATTCTAGAATGGTAACTTAACATTCTAGAATGGTGTTGTTACAATCTTGAACCACATCTTACAATTCTAGAACTTCAACCTGACAATGTAATACTACAACTTACAATTCTACAACTGTAAATAACATTCTAGGACAGCAATTTGACAGTCTAGAATATCTAGCCCAGCTTAATTTAACATTCTAGAACTCTAACTTAATATTCTAGAATGGTATTGTTACGCTCTTGAACCGCATCTTAAAAATCTAGAACTTTAACCTGACATTCTAATACTACAACTTAAAATTCTAGAACTGTTATGAACATTCTAGAAGTGCAATCCCTCTGGAATTATTGTGCAATGTCTCAGAAAAGTCCCACTCTTCCCGGCAGGATTAATAAGAATCTGGAAGGGCTACAAAGACACAGAAGCACTCTTTAGAAAGGACTAGCTGTCGGCCAACGAGTTACAGCTACGTCGAGACGATGGGTCCAACAGTCGCGAAGCAACTAAACTCTGCAGAAAACTAGCCCGGCTAGCTCAGTCGGTAGAGCATGAGACTCTTAATCTCAGGGTCGTGGGTTCGAGCCCCACGTTGGGCGATGCTGTGTTTGAAAGCGGCAATCTTTGAGTTCAGGACTGTGTTAGTGAGGTGTTTACGACACATGACTGACCAGTTAACTAACATAAAGGGAAATATCCAGAATAGCTTATTATTGCCCTTGGGACTTAAACAGTGCAAACCTCAGCAAAACCGTAGTTATGGTAAATGTTAGAATATATCAATCAGCCAATATATTATACAGCTTATACAAGGTGAAAGACAATGGAAGATTTAATATTACAGAAGTGCACGTGGAGGTGCTGTGGCTTAGTTGGTGAAAGTGCCTGTCTAGTAAACAGGAGATCCTGGGTTCAAATCCCAGCAGCACCTTGTTGTTGCAGTGATCACCCCTCTTTACATTCCATCTGCATGTTTACCCTATCCCCATGCTACACAGTATAGAACAAGTACACTACCCCTGTAGCAAATGGTAAAAGTTAACACAAAGGACTGTTTAGACTGTTCTTTAACATGTCACAATCTTGAACCACATCTTACAATTCTAGAACTTCAACCTGACAATGTAATACTACAACTTAAAATTCTACAACTGTAAATAACATTCTAGACCAGCAATTTGACAGTCTAGAATATCTAGCCCAGCTTAACTTAACATTCTAGAATTGTATTGTTACACTCTTGAACTGCATCTTAAAAATCTAGAACGTTAACCTGACATTCTAATACTACAACTTAAAATTCTAGAACTGTTATGAACATTCTAGAAGTGCAATCCCTCTGGAATTATTGTGCAATGTCTCCGAAAAGTCCCACTCTTCCCGGCAGGATTAATAAGAATCTGGAAGGGCTACAAAGACACAGAAGTACTCTTTAGAAAGGACTAGCTGTCGGCTAACGAGGTACAGCTACGTCGAGACGATGGGTCCAACGGTCGCGAAGCATCTAAACTCTGTGTAAACATATCTAGCCCAGCTTAATTTAACATTCTAGAATGGTAACTTAACATTCTAGAATGGTGTTGTTACAATCTTGAACCACATCTTACAATTCTAGAACTTCAACCTGACAATGTAATACTACAACTTCAAATTCTACAACTGTAAATAACATTCTAGACCAGCAATTTGACAGTCTAGAATATCTAGCCCAGCTTAATTTAACATTCTAGAACTCTAACTTAACATTCTAGAATTGTATTGTTACACTCTTGAACTGCATCTTAAAAATCTAGAACGTTTAACCTGACATTCTAATACTACAACTTAAAATTCTAGAACTGTTATGAACATTCTAGAAGTGCAATCCCTCTGGAATTATTGTGCAATGTCTCAGAAAAGTCCCACTCTTCCCGGCAGGATTAATAAGAATCTGGAAGGGCTACAAAGACACAGAAGTACTCTTTAGAAAGGACTAGCTGTCGGCTAACGAGGTACAGCTACGTCGAGACGATGGGTCCAACGGTCGCGAAGCATCTAAACTCTGTGTAAACATATCTAGCCCAGCTTAATTTAACATTCTAGAATGGTAACTTAACATTCTAGAATGGTGTTGTTACAATCTTGAACCACATCTTACAATTCTAGAACTTCAACCTGACAATGTAATACTACAACTTACAATTCTACAACTGTAAATAACATTCTAGGACAGCAATTTGACAGTCTAGAATATCTAGCCCAGCTTAATTTAACATTCTAGAACTCTAACTTAATATTCTAGAATGGTATTGTTACGCTCTTGAACCGCATCTTAAAAATCTAGAACTTTAACCTGACATTCTAATACTACAACTTAAAATTCTAGAACTGTTATGAACATTCTAGAAGTGCAATCCCTCTGGAATTATTGTGCAATGTCTCAGAAAAGTCCCACTCTTCCCGGCAGGATTAATAAGAATCTGGAAGGGCTACAAAGACACAGAAGCACTCTTTAGAAAGGACTAGCTGTCGGCCAACGAGTTACAGCTACGTCGAGACGATGGGTCCAACAGTCGCGAAGCAACTAAACTCTGCAGAAAACTAGCCCGGCTAGCTCAGTCGGTAGAGCATGAGACTCTTAATCTCAGGGTCGTGGGTTCGAGCCCCACGTTGGGCGATGCTGTGTTTGAAAGCGGCAATCTTTGAGTTCAGGACTGTGTTAGTGAGGTGTTACGACACATGACTGACCAGTTAACTAACATAAAGGAAAATACCCAGAATAGCTTATTATTGCCCTTGGGACTTAAACAGTGCAAACCTCAGCAAAACCGTAGTTATGGTAAATGTTAGAATATATCAATCAGCCAATATATTATACAGCTTATACAAGGTGAAAGACAATGGAAGATTTAATATTACAGAAGTGCACGTGGAGGTGCTGTGGCTTAGTTGGTGAAAGTGCCTGTCTAGTAAACAGGAGATCCTGGGTTCAAATCCCAGCAGCACCTTGTTGTTGCAGTGATCACCCCTCTTTACATTCCATCTGCATGTTTACCCTATCCCCATGCTACACAGTATAGAACAAGTACACTACCCCTGTAGCAAATGGTAAAAGTTAACACAAAGGACTGTTTAGACTGTTCTTTAACATGTCACAATCTTGAACCACATCTTACAATTCTAGAACTTCAACCTGACAATGTAATACTACAACTTCAAATTCTACAACTGTAAATAACATTCTAGACCAGCAATTTGACAGTCTAGAATATCTAGCCCAGCTTAATTTAACATTCTAGAACTCTAACTTAACATTCTAGAATTGTATTGTTACACTCTTGAACTGCATCTTAAAAATCTAGAACGTTAACCTGACATTCTAATACTACAACTTAAAATTCTAGAACTGTTATGAACATTCTAGAAGTGCAATCCCTCTGGAATTATTGTGCAATGTCTCCGAAAAGTCCCACTCTTCCCGGCAGGATTAATAAGAATCTGGAAGGGCTACAAAGACACAGAAGTACTCTTTAGAAAGGACTAGCTGTCGGCTAACGAGGTACAGCTACGTCGAGACGATGGGTCCAACGGTCGCGAAGCATCTAAACTCTGTGTAAACATATCTAGCCCAGCTTAATTTAACATTCTAGAATGGTAACTTAACATTCTAGAATGGTGTTGTTACAATCTTGAACCACATCTTACAATTCTAGAACTTCAACCTGACAATGTAATACTACAACTTACAATTCTACAACTGTAAATAACATTCTAGGACAGCAATTTGACAGTCTAGAATATCTAGCCCAGCTTAATTTAACATTCTAGAACTCTAACTTAATATTCTAGAATGGTATTGTTACGCTCTTGAACCGCATCTTAAAAATCTAGAACTTTAACCTGACATTCTAATACTACAACTTAAAATTCTAGAACTGTTATGAACATTCTAGAAGTGCAATCCCTCTGGAATTATTGTGCAATGTCTCAGAAAAGTCCCACTCTTCCCGGCAGGATTAATAAGAATCTGGAAGGGCTACAAAGACACAGAAGCACTCTTTAGAAAGGACTAGCTGTCGGCCAACGAGTTACAGCTACGTCGAGACGATGGGTCCAACAGTCGCGAAGCAACTAAACTCTGCAGAAAACTAGCCCGGCTAGCTCAGTCGGTAGAGCATGAGACTCTTAATCTCAGGGTCGTGGGTTCGAGCCCCACGTTGGGCGATGCTGTGTTTGAAAGCGGCAATCTTTGAGTTCAGGACTGTGTTAGTGAGGTGTTACGACACATGACTGACCAGTTAACTAACATAAAGGGAAATATCCAGAATAGCTTATTATTGCCCTTGGGACTTAAACAGTGCAAACCTCAGCAAAACCGTAGTTATGGTAAATGTTAGAATATATCAATCAGCCAATATATTATACAGCTTATACAAGGTGAAAGACAATGGAAGATTTAATATTACAGAAGTGCACGTGGAGGTGCTGTGGCTTAGTTGGTGAAAGTGCCTGTCTAGTAAACAGGAGATCCTGGGTTCAAATCCCAGCAGCACCTTGTTGTTGCAGTGATCACCCCTCTTTACATTCCATCTGCATGTTTACCCTATCCCCATGCTACACAGTATAGAACAAGTACACTACCCCTGTAGCAAATGGTAAAAGTTAACACAAAGGACTGTTTAGACTGTTCTTTAACATGTCACAATCTTGAACCACATCTTACAATTCTAGAACTTCAACCTGACAATGTAATACTACAACTTCAAATTCTACAACTGTAAATAACATTCTAGACCAGCAATTTGACAGTCTAGAATATCTAGCCCAGCTTAATTTAACATTCTAGAACTCTAACTTAACATTCTAGAATTGTATTGTTACACTCTTGAACTGCATCTTAAAAATCTAGAACGTTAACCTGACATTCTAATACTACAACTTAAAATTCTAGAACTGTTATGAACATTCTAGAAGTGCAATCCCTCTGGAATTATTGTGCAATGTCTCCGAAAAGTCCCACTCTTCCCGGCAGGATTAATAAGAATCTGGAAGGGCTACAAAGACACAGAAGTACTCTTTAGAAAGGACTAGCTGTCGGCTAACGAGGTACAGCTACGTCGAGACGATGGGTCCAACGGTCGCGAAGCATCTAAACTCTGTGTAAACATATCTAGCCCAGCTTAATTTAACATTCTAGAATGGGAACTTAACATTCTAGAATGGTGTTGTTACAATCTTGAACCACATCTTACAATTCTAGAACTTCAACCTGACAATGTAATACTACAACTTACAATTCTACAACTGTAAATAACATTCTAGACCAGCAATTTGACAGTCTAGAATATCTAGCCCAGCTTAATTTAACATTCTAGAACTCTAACTTAACATTCTAGAATTGTATTGTTACGCTCTTGAACTGCATCTTAAAAATCTAGAACGTTAACCTGACATTCTAATACTACAACTTAAAATTCTAGAACTGTTATGAACATTCTAGAAGTGCAATCCCTCTGGAATTATTGTGCAATGTCTCAGAAAAGTCCCACTCTTCCCGGCAGGATTAATAAGAATCTGGAAGGGCTACAAAGACACAGAAGTACTCTTTAGAAAGGACTAGCTGTCGGCTAACGAGGTACAGCTACGTCGAGACGATGGGTCCAACGGTCGCGAAGCATCTAAACTCTGTGTAAACATATCTAGCCCAGCTTAATTTAACATTCTAGAATGGTAACTTAACATTCTAGAATGGTGTTGTTACAATCTTGAACCACATCTTACAATTCTAGAACTTCAACCTGACAATGTAATACTACAACTTACAATTCTACAACTGTAAATAACATTCTAGGACAGCAATTTGACAGTCTAGAATATCTAGCCCAGCTTAATTTAACATTCTAGAACTCTAACTTAATATTCTAGAATGGTATTGTTACGCTCTTGAACCGCATCTTAAAAATCTAGAACTTTAACCTGACATTCTAATACTACAACTTAAAATTCTAGAACTGTTATGAACATTCTAGAAGTGCAATCCCTCTGGAATTATTGTGCAATGTCTCAGAAAAGTCCCACTCTTCCCGGCAGGATTAATAAGAATCTGGAAGGGCTACAAAGACACAGAAGCACTCTTTAGAAAGGACTAGCTGTCGGCCAACGAGTTACAGCTACGTCGAGACGATGGGTCCAACAGTCGCGAAGCAACTAAACTCTGCAGAAAACTAGCCCGGCTAGCTCAGTCGGTAGAGCATGAGACTCTTAATCTCAGGGTCGTGGGTTCGAGCCCCACGTTGGGCGATGCTGTGTTTGAAAGCGGCAATCTTTGAGTTCAGGACTGTGTTAGTGAGGTGTTACGACACATGACTGACCAGTTAACTAACATAAAGGAAAATACCCAGAATAGCTTATTATTGCCCTTGGGACTTAAACAGTGCAAACCTCAGCAAAACCGTAGTTATGGTAAATGTTAGAATATATCAATCAGCCAATATATTATACAGCTTATACAAGGTGAAAGACAATGGAAGATTTAATATTACAGAAGTGCACGTGGAGGTGCTGTGGCTTAGTTGGTGAAAGTGCCTGTCTAGTAAACAGGAGATCCTGGGTTCAAATCCCAGCAGCACCTTGTTGTTGCAGTGATCACCCCTCTTTACATTCCATCTGCATGTTTACCCTATCCCCATGCTACACAGTATAGAACAAGTACACTACCCCTGTAGCAAATGGTAAAAGTTAACACAAAGGACTGTTTAGACTGTTCTTTAACATGTCACAATCTTGAACCACATCTTACAATTCTAGAACTTCAACCTGACAATGTAATACTACAACTTCAAATTCTACAACTGTAAATAACATTCTAGACCAGCAATTTGACAGTCTAGAATATCTAGCCCAGCTTAATTTAACATTCTAGAACTCTAACTTAACATTCTAGAATTGTATTGTTACACTCTTGAACTGCATCTTAAAAATCTAGAACGTTAACCTGACATTCTAATACTACAACTTAAAATTCTAGAACTGTTATGAACATTCTAGAAGTGCAATCCCTCTGGAATTATTGTGCAATGTCTCCGAAAAGTCCCACTCTTCCCGGCAGGATTAATAAGAATCTGGAAGGGCTACAAAGACACAGAAGTACTCTTTAGAAAGGACTAGCTGTCGGCTAACGAGGTACAGCTACGTCGAGACGATGGGTCCAACGGTCGCGAAGCATCTAAACTCTGTGTAAACATATCTAGCCCAGCTTAATTTAACATTCTAGAATGGTAACTTAACATTCTAGAATGGTGTTGTTACAATCTTGAACCACATCTTACAATTCTAGAACTTCAACCTGACAATGTAATACTACAACTTACAATTCTACAACTGTAAATAACATTCTAGGACAGCAATTTGACAGTCTAGAATATCTAGCCCAGCTTAATTTAACATTCTAGAACTCTAACTTAATATTCTAGAATGGTATTGTTACGCTCTTGAACCGCATCTTAAAAATCTAGAACTTTAACCTGACATTCTAATACTACAACTTAAAATTCTAGAACTGTTATGAACATTCTAGAAGTGCAATCCCTCTGGAATTATTGTGCAATGTCTCAGAAAAGTCCCACTCTTCCCGGCAGGATTAATAAGAATCTGGAAGGGCTACAAAGACACAGAAGCACTCTTTAGAAAGGACTAGCTGTCGGCCAACGAGTTACAGCTACGTCGAGACGATGGGTCCAACAGTCGCGAAGCAACTAAACTCTGCAGAAAACTAGCCCGGCTAGCTCAGTCGGTAGAGCATGAGACTCTTAATCTCAGGGTCGTGGGTTCGAGCCCCACGTTGGGCGATGCTGTGTTTGAAAGCGGCAATCTTTGAGTTCAGGACTGTGTTAGTGAGGTGTTACGACACATGACTGACCAGTTAACTAACATAAAGGAAATACCCAGAATAGCTTATTATTGCCCTTGGGACTTAAACAGTGCAAACCTCAGCAAAACCGTAGTTATGGTAAATGTTAGAATATATCAATCAGCCAATATATTATACAGCTTATACAAGGTGAAAGACAATGGAAGATTTAATATTACAGAAGTGCACGTGGAGGTGCTGTGGCTTAGTTGGTGAAAGTGCCTGTCTAGTAAACAGGAGATCCTGGGTTCAAATCCCAGCAGCACCTTGTTGTTGCAGTGATCACCCCTCTTTACATTCCATCTGCATGTTTACCCTATCCCCATGCTACACAGTATAGAACAAGTACACTACCCCTGTAGCAAATGGTAAAAGTTAACACAAAGGACTGTTTAGACTGTTCTTTAACATGTCACAATCTTGAACCACATCTTACAATTCTAGAACTTCAACCTGACAATGTAATACTACAACTTCAAATTCTACAACTGTAAATAACATTCTAGACCAGCAATTTGACAGTCTAGAATATCTAGCCCAGCTTAATTTAACATTCTAGAACTCTAACTTAACATTCTAGAATTGTATTGTTACACTCTTGAACTGCATCTTAAAAATCTAGAACGTTAACCTGACATTCTAATACTACAACTTAAAATTCTAGAACTGTTATGAACATTCTAGAAGTGCAATCCCTCTGGAATTATTGTGCAATGTCTCCGAAAAGTCCCACTCTTCCCGGCAGGATTAATAAGAATCTGGAAGGGCTACAAAGACACAGAAGTACTCTTTAGAAAGGACTAGCTGTCGGCTAACGAGGTACAGCTACGTCGAGACGATGGGTCCAACGGTCGCGAAGCATCTAAACTCTGTGTAAACATATCTAGCCCAGCTTAATTTAACATTCTAGAATGGTAACTTAACATTCTAGAATGGTGTTGTTACAATCTTGAACCACATCTTACAATTCTAGAACTTCAACCTGACAATGTAATACTACAACTTACAATTCTACAACTGTAATAACATTCTAGGACAGCAATTTGACAGTCTAGAATATCTAGCCCAGCTTAATTTAACATTCTAGAACTCTAACTTAATATTCTAGAATGGTATTGTTACGCTCTTGAACCGCATCTTAAAAATCTAGAACTTTAACCTGACATTCTAATACTACAACTTAAAATTCTAGAACTGTTATGAACATTCTAGAAGTGCAATCCCTCTGGAATTATTGTGCAATGTCTCAGAAAAGTCCCACTCTTCCCGGCAGGATTAATAAGAATCTGGAAGGGCTACAAAGACACAGAAGCACTCTTTAGAAAGGACTAGCTGTCGGCCAACGAGTTACAGCTACGTCGAGACGATGGGTCCAACAGTCGCGAAGCAACTAAACTCTGCAGAAAACTAGCCCGGCTAGCTCAGTCGGTAGAGCATGAGACTCTTAATCTCAGGGTCGTGGGTTCGAGCCCCACGTTGGGCGATGCTGTGTTTGAAAGCGGCAATCTTTGAGTTCAGGACTGTGTTAGTGAGGTGTTACGACACATGACTGACCAGTTAACTAACATAAAGGGAAATATCCCAGAATAGCTTATTATTGCCCTTGGGACTTAAACAGTGCAAACCTCAGCAAAACCGTAGTTATGGTAAATGTTAGAATATATCAATCAGCCAATATATTATACAGCTTATACAAGGTGAAAGACAATGGAAGATTTAATATTACAGAAGTGCACGTGGAGGTGCTGTGGCTTAGTTGGTGAAAGTGCCTGTCTAGTAAACAGGAGATCCTGGGTTCGAATCCCAGCAGCACCTTGTTGTTGCAGTGATCACCCCTCTTTACATTCCATCTGCATGTTTACCCTATCCCCATGCTACACAGTATAGAACAAGTACACTACCCCTGTAGCAAATGGTAAAAGTTAACACAAAGGACTGTTTAGACTGTTCTTTAACATGTCACAATCTTGAACCACATCTTACAATTCTAGAACTTCAACCTGACAATGTAATACTACAACTTCAAATTCTACAACTGTAAATAACATTCTAGACCAGCAATTTGACAGTCTAGAATATCTAGCCCAGCTTAATTTAACATTCTAGAACTCTAACTTAACATTCTAGAATTGTATTGTTACACTCTTGAACTGCATCTTAAAAATCTAGAACGTTAACCTGACATTCTAATACTACAACTTAAAATTCTAGAACTGTTATGAACATTCTAGAAGTGCAATCCCTCTGGAATTATTGTGCAATGTCTCCGAAAAGTCCCACTCTTCCCGGCAGGATTAATAAGAATCTGGAAGGGCTACAAAGACACAGAAGTACTCTTTAGAAAGGACTAGCTGTCGGCTAACGAGGTACAGCTACGTCGAGACGATGGGTCCAACGGTCGCGAAGCATCTAAACTCTGTGTAAACATATCTAGCCCAGCTTAATTTAACATTCTAGAATGGTAACTTAACATTCTAGAATGGTGTTGTTACAATCTTGAACCACATCTTACAATTCTAGAACTTCAACCTGACAATGTAATACTACAACTTACAATTCTACAACTGTAAATAACATTCTAGGACAGCAATTTGACAGTCTAGAATATCTAGCCCAGCTTAATTTAACATTCTAGAACTCTAACTTAATATTCTAGAATGGTATTGTTACGCTCTTGAACCGCATCTTAAAAATCTAGAACTTTAACCTGACATTCTAATACTACAACTTAAAATTCTAGAACTGTTATGAACATTCTAGAAGTGCAATCCCTCTGGAATTATTGTGCAATGTCTCAGAAAAGTCCCACTCTTCCCGGCAGGATTAATAAGAATCTGGAAGGGCTACAAAGACACAGAAGCACTCTTTAGAAAGGACTAGCTGTCGGCCAACGAGTTACAGCTACGTCGAGACGATGGGTCCAACAGTCGCGAAGCAACTAAACTCTGCAGAAAACTAGCCCGGCTAGCTCAGTCGGTAGAGCATGAGACTCTTAATCTCAGGGTCGTGGGTTCGAGCCCCACGTTGGGCGATGCTGTGTTTGAAAGCGGCAATCTTTGAGTTCAGGACTGTGTTAGTGAGGTGTTACGACACATGACTGACCAGTTAACTAACATAAAGGGAAATATCCCAGAATAGCTTATTATTGCCCTTGGGACTTAAACAGTGCAAACCTCAGCAAAACCGTAGTTATGGTAAATGTTAGAATATATCAATCAGCCAATATATTATACAGCTTATACAAGGTGAAAGACAATGGAAGATTTAATATTACAGAAGTGCACGTGGAGGTGCTGTGGCTTAGTTGGTGAAAGTGCCTGTCTAGTAAACAGGAGATCCTGGGTTCAAATCCCAGCAGCACCTTGTTGTTGCAGTGATCACCCCTCTTTACATTCCATCTGCATGTTTACCCTATCCCCATGCTACACAGTATAGAACAAGTACACTACCCCTGTAGCAAATGGTAAAAGTTAACACAAAGGACTGTTTAGACTGTTCTTTAACATGTCACAATCTTGAACCACATCTTACAATTCTAGAACTTCAACCTGACAATGTAATACTACAACTTCAAATTCTACAACTGTAAATAACATTCTAGACCAGCAATTTGACAGTCTAGAATATCTAGCCCAGCTTAATTTAACATTCTAGAACTCTAACTTAACATTCTAGAATTGTATTGTTACACTCTTGAACTGCATCTTAAAAATCTAGAACGTTAACCTGACATTCTAATACTACAACTTAAAATTCTAGAACTGTTATGAACATTCTAGAAGTGCAATCCCTCTGGAATTATTGTGCAATGTCTCCGAAAAGTCCCACTCTTCCCGGCAGGATTAATAAGAATCTGGAAGGGCTACAAAGACACAGAAGTACTCTTTAGAAAGGACTAGCTGTCGGCTAACGAGGTACAGCTACGTCGAGACGATGGGTCCAACGGTCGCGAAGCATCTAAACTCTGTGTAAACATATCTAGCCCAGCTTAATTTAACATTCTAGAATGGTAACTTAACATTCTAGAATGGTGTTGTTACAATCTTGAACCACATCTTACAATTCTAGAACTTCAACCTGACAATGTAATACTACAACTTACAATTCTACAACTGTAATAACATTCTAGGACAGCAATTTGACAGTCTAGAATATCTAGCCCAGCTTAATTTAACATTCTAGAACTCTAACTTAATATTCTAGAATGGTATTGTTACGCTCTTGAACCGCATCTTAAAAATCTAGAACTTTAACCTGACATTCTAATACTACAACTTAAAATTCTAGAACTGTTATGAACATTCTAGAAGTGCAATCCCTCTGGAATTATTGTGCAATGTCTCAGAAAAGTCCCACTCTTCCCGGCAGGATTAATAAGAATCTGGAAGGGCTACAAAGACACAGAAGCACTCTTTAGAAAGGACTAGCTGTCGGCCAACGAGTTACAGCTACGTCGAGACGATGGGTCCAACAGTCGCGAAGCAACTAAACTCTGCAGAAAATAGCCCGGCTAGCTCAGTCGGTAGAGCATGAGACTCTTAATCTCAGGGTCGTGGGTTCGAGCCCCACGTTGGGCGATGCTGTGTTTGAAAGCGGCAATCTTTGAGTTCAGGACTGTGTTAGTGAGGTGTTACGACACATGACTGACCAGTTAACTAACATAAAGGGAAATATCCAGAATAGCTTATTATTGCCCTTGGGACTTAAACAGTGCAAACCTCAGCAAAACCGTAGTTATGGTAAATGTTAGAATATATCAATCAGCCAATATATTATACAGCTTATACAAGGTGAAAGACAATGGAAGATTTAATATTACAGAAGTGCACGTGGAGGTGCTGTGGCTTAGTTGGTGAAAGTGCCTGTCTAGTAAACAGGAGATCCTGGGTTCGAATCCCAGCAGCACCTTGTTGTTGCAGTGATCACCCCTCTTTACATTCCATCTGCATGTTTACCCTATCCCCATGCTACACAGTATAGAACAAGTACACTACCCCTGTAGCAAATGGTAAAAGTTAACACAAAGGACTGTTTAGACTGTTCTTTAACATGTCACAATCTTGAACCACATCTTACAATTCTAGAACTTCAACCTGACAATGTAATACTACAACTTCAAATTCTACAACTGTAAATAACATTCTAGACCAGCAATTTGACAGTCTAGAATATCTAGCCCAGCTTAATTTAACATTCTAGAACTCTAACTTAACATTCTAGAATTGTATTGTTACACTCTTGAACTGCATCTTAAAAATCTAGAACGTTAACCTGACATTCTAATACTACAACTTAAAATTCTAGAACTGTTATGAACATTCTAGAAGTGCAATCCCTCTGGAATTATTGTGCAATGTCTCCGAAAAGTCCCACTCTTCCCGGCAGGATTAATAAGAATCTGGAAGGGCTACAAAGACACAGAAGTACTCTTTAGAAAGGACTAGCTGTCGGCTAACGAGGTACAGCTACGTCGAGACGATGGGTCCAACGGTCGCGAAGCATCTAAACTCTGTGTAAACATATCTAGCCCAGCTTAATTTAACATTCTAGAATGGTATTGTTACAATCTTGAACCACATCTTACAATTCTAGAACTTCAACCTGACAATGTAATACTACAACTTACAATTCTACAACTGTAAATAACATTCTAGGACAGCAATTTGACAGTCTAGAATATCTAGCCCAGCTTAATTTAACATTCTAGAACTCTAACTTAATATTCTAGAATGGTATTGTTACGCTCTTGAACCGCATCTTAAAAATCTAGAACTTTAACCTGACATTCTAATACTACAACTTAAAATTCTAGAACTGTTATGAACATTCTAGAAGTGCAATCCCTCTGGAATTATTGTGCAATGTCTCAGAAAAGTCCCACTCTTCCCGGCAGGATTAATAAGAATCTGGAAGGGCTACAAAGACACAGAAGTACTCTTTAGAAAGGACTAGCTGTCGGCTAACGAGGTACAGCTACGTCGAGACGATGGGTCCAACGGTCGCGAAGCATCTAAACTCTGTGTAAACATATCTAGCCCAGCTTAATTTAACATTCTAGAATGGTAACTTAACATTCTAGAATGGTGTTGTTACAATCTTGAACCACATCTTACAATTCTAGAACTTCAACCTGACAATGTAATACTACAACTTACAATTCTACAACTGTAAATAACATTCTAGGACAGCAATTTGACAGTCTAGAATATCTAGCCCAGCTTAATTTAACATTCTAGAACTCTAACTTAATATTCTAGAATGGTATTGTTACGCTCTTGAACCGCATCTTAAAAATCTAGAACTTTAACCTGACATTCTAATACTACAACTTAAAATTCTAGAACTGTTATGAACATTCTAGAAGTGCAATCCCTCTGGAATTATTGTGCAATGTCTCAGAAAAGTCCCACTCTTCCCGGCAGGATTAATAAGAATCTGGAAGGGCTACAAAGACACAGAAGCACTCTTTAGAAAGGACTAGCTGTCGGCCAACGAGTTACAGCTACGTCGAGACGATGGGTCCAACAGTCGCGAAGCAACTAAACTCTGCAGAAAACTAGCCCGGCTAGCTCAGTCGGTAGAGCATGAGACTCTTAATCTCAGGGTCGTGGGTTCGAGCCCCACGTTGGGCGATGCTGTGTTTGAAAGCGGCAATCTTTGAGTTCAGGACTGTGTTAGTGAGGTGTTACGACACATGACTGACCAGTTAACTAACATAAAGGGAAATACCCAGAATAGCTTATTATTGCCCTTGGGACTTAAACAGTGCAAACCTCAGCAAAACCGTAGTTATGGTAAATGTTAGAATATATCAATCAGCCAATATATTATACAGCTTATACAAGGTGAAAGACAATGGAAGATTTAATATTACAGAAGTGCACGTGGAGGTGCTGTGGCTTAGTTGGTGAAAGTGCCTGTCTAGTAAACAGGAGATCCTGGGTTCGAAATCCCAGCAGCACCTTGTTGTTGCAGTGATCACCCCTCTTTACATTCCATCTGCATGTTTACCCTATCCCCATGCTACACAGTATAGAACAAGTACACTACCCCTGTAGCAAATGGTAAAAGTTAACACAAAGGACTGTTTAGACTGTTCTTTAACATGTCACAATCTTGAACCACATCTTACAATTCTAGAACTTCAACCTGACAATGTAATACTACAACTTCAAATTCTACAACTGTAAATAACATTCTAGACCAGCAATTTGACAGTCTAGAATATCTAGCCCAGCTTAATTTAACATTCTAGAACTCTAACTTAACATTCTAGAATTGTATTGTTACACTCTTGAACTGCATCTTAAAAATCTAGAACGTTAACCTGACATTCTAATACTACAACTTAAAATTCTAGAACTGTTATGAACATTCTAGAAGTGCAATCCCTCTGGAATTATTGTGCAATGTCTCCGAAAAGTCCCACTCTTCCCGGCAGGATTAATAAGAATCTGGAAGGGCTACAAAGACACAGAAGTACTCTTTAGAAAGGACTAGCTGTCGGCTAACGAGGTACAGCTACGTCGAGACGATGGGTCCAACGGTCGCGAAGCATCTAAACTCTGTGTAAACATATCTAGCCCAGCTTAATTTAACATTCTAGAATGGTACTTACTCTAGATGGTGTTACAATCTTGAACCACATCTTACAATTCTAGAACTTCAACCTGACAATGTAATACTACAACTTACAATTCTACAACTGTAAATAACATTCTAGGACAGCAATTTGACAGTCTAGAATATCTAGCCCAGCTTAATTTAACATTCTAGAACTCTAACTTAATATTCTAGAATGGTATTGTTACGCTCTTGAACCGCATCTTAAAAATCTAGAACTTTAACCTGACATTCTAATACTACAACTTAAAATTCTAGAACTGTTATGAACATTCTAGAAGTGCAATCCCTCTGGAATTATTGTGCAATGTCTCAGAAAAGTCCCACTCTTCCCGGCAGGATTAATAAGAATCTGGAAGGGCTACAAAGACACAGAAGTACTCTTTAGAAAGGACTAGCTGTCGGCTAACGAGGTACAGCTACGTCGAGACGATGGGTCCAACGGTCGCGAAGCATCTAAACTCTGTGTAAACATATCTAGCCCAGCTTAATTTAACATTCTAGAATGGTAACTTAACATTCTAGAATGGTGTTGTTACAATCTTGAACCACATCTTACAATTCTAGAACTTCAACCTGACAATGTAATACTACAACTTACAATTCTACAACTGTAAATAACATTCTAGGACAGCAATTTGACAGTCTAGAATATCTAGCCCAGCTTAATTTAACATTCTAGAACTCTAACTTAATATTCTAGAATGGTATTGTTACGCTCTTGAACCGCATCTTAAAAATCTAGAACTTTAACCTGACATTCTAATACTACAACTTAAAATTCTAGAACTGTTATGAACATTCTAGAAGTGCAATCCCTCTGGAATTATTGTGCAATGTCTCAGAAAAGTCCCACTCTTCCCGGCAGGATTAATAAGAATCTGGAAGGGCTACAAAGACACAGAAGCACTCTTTAGAAAGGACTAGCTGTCGGCCACGATGGGTCGAGACGATGGGTCCAACAGTCGCGAAGCAACTAAACTCTGCAGAAAATTAGCCCGCTGCTCAGTCGGTAGAGCATGAGACTCTTAATCTCAGGGTCGTGGGTTCGAGCCCCACGTTGGGCGATGCTGTGTTTGAAAGCGGCAATCTTTGAGTTCAGGACTGTGTTAGTGAGGTGTTACGACACATGACTGACCAGTTAACTAACATAAAGGAAAATACCCAGAATAGCTTATTATTGCCCTTGGGACTTAAACAGTGCAAACCTCAGCAAAACCGTAGTTATGGTAAATGTTAGAATATATCAATCAGCCAATATATTATACAGCTTATACAAGGTGAAAGACAATGGAAGATTTAATATTACAGAAGTGCACGTGGAGGTGCTGTGGCTTAGTTGGTGAAAGTGCCTGTCTAGTAAACAGGAGATCCTGGGTTCAAATCCCAGCAGCACCTTGTTGTTGCAGTGATCACCCCTCTTTACATTCCATCTGCATGTTTACCCTATCCCCATGCTACACAGTATAGAACAAGTACACTACCCCTGTAGCAAATGGTAAAAGTTAACACAAAGGACTGTTTAGACTGTTCTTTAACATGTCACAATCTTGAACCACATCTTACAATTCTAGAACTTCAACCTGACAATGTAATACTACAACTTCAAATTCTACAACTGTAAATAACATTCTAGACCAGCAATTTGACAGTCTAGAATATCTAGCCCAGCTTAATTTAACATTCTAGAACTCTAACTTAACATTCTAGAATTGTATTGTTACACTCTTGAACTGCATCTTAAAAATCTAGAACGTTAACCTGACATTCTAATACTACAACTTAAAATTCTAGAACTGTTATGAACATTCTAGAAGTGCAATCCCTCTGGAATTATTGTGCAATGTCTCCGAAAAGTCCCACTCTTCCCGGCAGGATTAATAAGAATCTGGAAGGGCTACAAAGACACAGAAGTACTCTTTAGAAAGGACTAGCTGTCGGCTAACGAGGTACAGCTACGTCGAGACGATGGGTCCAACGGTCGCGAAGCATCTAAACTCTGTGTAAACATATCTAGCCCAGCTTAATTTAACATTCTAGAATGGTAACTTAACATTCTAGAATGGTGTTGTTACAATCTTGAACCACATCTTACAATTCTAGAACTTCAACCTGACAATGTAATACTACAACTTACAATTCTACAACTGTAAATAACATTCTAGGACAGCAATTTGACAGTCTAGAATATCTAGCCCAGCTTAATTTAACATTCTAGAACTCTAACTTAATATTCTAGAATGGTATTGTTACGCTCTTGAACCGCATCTTAAAAATCTAGAACTTTAACCTGACATTCTAATACTACAACTTAAAATTCTAGAACTGTTATGAACATTCTAGAAGTGCAATCCCTCTGGAATTATTGTGCAATGTCTCAGAAAAGTCCCACTCTTCCCGGCAGGATTAATAAGAATCTGGAAGGGCTACAAAGACACAGAAGCACTCTTTAGAAAGGACTAGCTGTCGGCCAACGAGTTACAGCTACGTCGAGACGATGGGTCCAACAGTCGCGAAGCAACTAAACTCTGCAGAAAACTAGCCCGGCTAGCTCAGTCGGTAGAGCATGAGACTCTTAATCTCAGGGTCGTGGGTTCGAGCCCCACGTTGGGCGATGCTGTGTTTGAAAGCGGCAATCTTTGAGTTCAGGACTGTGTTAGTGAGGTGTTACGACACATGACTGACCAGTTAACTAACATAAAGGAAAATACCCAGAATAGCTTATTATTGCCCTTGGGACTTAAACAGTGCAAACCTCAGCAAAACCGTAGTTATGGTAAATGTTAGAATATATCAATCAGCCAATATATTATACAGCTTATACAAGGTGAAAGACAATGGAAGATTTAATATTACAGAAGTGCACGTGGAGGTGCTGTGGCTTAGTTGGTGAAAGTGCCTGTCTAGTAAACAGGAGATCCTGGGTTCAAATCCCAGCAGCACCTTGTTGTTGCAGTGATCACCCCTCTTTACATTCCATCTGCATGTTTACCCTATCCCCATGCTACACAGTATAGAACAAGTACACTACCCCTGTAGCAAATGGTAAAAGTTAACACAAAGGACTGTTTAGACTGTTCTTTAACATGTCACAATCTTGAACCACATCTTACAATTCTAGAACTTCAACCTGACAATGTAATACTACAACTTCAAATTCTACAACTGTAAATAACATTCTAGACCAGCAATTTGACAGTCTAGAATATCTAGCCCAGCTTAATTTAACATTCTAGAACTCTAACTTAACATTCTAGAATTGTATTGTTACACTCTTGAACTGCATCTTAAAAATCTAGAACGTTAACCTGACATTCTAATACTACAACTTAAAATTCTAGAACTGTTATGAACATTCTAGAAGTGCAATCCCTCTGGAATTATTGTGCAATGTCTCCGAAAAGTCCCACTCTTCCCGGCAGGATTAATAAGAATCTGGAAGGGCTACAAAGACACAGAAGTACTCTTTAGAAAGGACTAGCTGTCGGCTAACGAGGTACAGCTACGTCGAGACGATGGGTCCAACGGTCGCGAAGCATCTAAACTCTGTGTAAACATATCTAGCCCAGCTTAATTTAACATTCTAGAATGGTACTAACATTCTAGAATGGTGTTGTTACAATCTTGAACCACATCTTACAATTCTAGAACTTCAACCTGACAATGTAATACTACAACTTACAATTCTACAACTGTAAATAACATTCTAGGACAGCAATTTGACAGTCTAGAATATCTAGCCCAGCTTAATTTAACATTCTAGAACTCTAACTTAATATTCTAGAATGGTATTGTTACGCTCTTGAACCGCATCTTAAAAATCTAGAACTTTAACCTGACATTCTAATACTACAACTTAAAATTCTAGAACTGTTATGAACATTCTAGAAGTGCAATCCCTCTGGAATTATTGTGCAATGTCTCAGAAAAGTCCCACTCTTCCCGGCAGGATTAATAAGAATCTGGAAGGGCTACAAAGACACAGAAGCACTCTTTAGAAAGGACTAGCTGTCGGCCAACGAGTTACAGCTACGTCGAGACGATGGGTCCAACAGTCGCGAAGCAACTAAACTCTGCAGAAAATTAGCCCGGCTAGCTCAGTCGGTAGAGCATGAGACTCTTAATCTCAGGGTCGTGGGTTCGAGCCCCACGTTGGGCGATGCTGTGTTTGAAAGCGGCAATCTTTGAGTTCAGGACTGTGTTAGTGAGGTGTTACGACACATGACTGACCAGTTAACTAACATAAAGGGAAATATCCAGAATAGCTTATTATTGCCCTTGGGACTTAAACAGTGCAAACCTCAGCAAAACCGTAGTTATGGTAAATGTTAGAATATATCAATCAGCCAATATATTATACAGCTTATACAAGGTGAAAGACAATGGAAGATTTAATATTACAGAAGTGCACGTGGAGGTGCTGTGGCTTAGTTGGTGAAAGTGCCTGTCTAGTAAACAGGAGATCCTGGGTTCGAATCCCAGCAGCACCTTGTTGTTGCAGTGATCACCCCTCTTTACATTCCATCTGCATGTTTACCCTATCCCCATGCTACACAGTATAGAACAAGTACACTACCCCTGTAGCAAATGGTAAAAGTTAACACAAAGGACTGTTTAGACTGTTCTTTAACATGTCACAATCTTGAACCACATCTTACAATTCTAGAACTTCAACCTGACAATGTAATACTACAACTTCAAATTCTACAACTGTAAATAACATTCTAGACCAGCAATTTGACAGTCTAGAATATCTAGCCCAGCTTAATTTAACATTCTAGAACTCTAACTTAACATTCTAGAATTGTATTGTTACACTCTTGAACTGCATCTTAAAAATCTAGAACGTTAACCTGACATTCTAATACTACAACTTAAAATTCTAGAACTGTTATGAACATTCTAGAAGTGCAATCCCTCTGGAATTATTGTGCAATGTCTCCGAAAAGTCCCACTCTTCCCGGCAGGATTAATAAGAATCTGGAAGGGCTACAAAGACACAGAAGTACTCTTTAGAAAGGACTAGCTGTCGGCTAACGAGGTACAGCTACGTCGAGACGATGGGTCCAACGGTCGCGAAGCATCTAAACTCTGTGTAAACATATCTAGCCCAGCTTAATTTAACATTCTAGAATGGTAACTTAACATTCTAGAATGGTGTTGTTACAATCTTGAACCACATCTTACAATTCTAGAACTTCAACCTGACAATGTAATACTACAACTTACAATTCTACAACTGTAAATAACATTCTAGGACAGCAATTTGACAGTCTAGAATATCTAGCCCAGCTTAATTTAACATTCTAGAACTCTAACTTAATATTCTAGAATGGTATTGTTACGCTCTTGAACCGCATCTTAAAAATCTAGAACTTTAACCTGACATTCTAATACTACAACTTAAAATTCTAGAACTGTTATGAACATTCTAGAAGTGCAATCCCTCTGGAATTATTGTGCAATGTCTCCGAAAAGTCCCACTCTTCCCGGCAGGATTAATAAGAATCTGGAAGGGCTACAAAGACACAGAAGTACTCTTTAGAAAGGACTAGCTGTCGGCTAACGAGGTACAGCTACGTCGAGACGATGGGTCCAACGGTCGCGAAGCATCTAAACTCTGTGTAAACATATCTAGCCCAGCTTAATTTAACATTCTAGAATGGTAACTTAACATTCTAGAATGGTGTTGTTACAATCTTGAACCACATCTTACAATTCTAGAACTTCAACCTGACAATGTAATACTACAACTTACAATTCTACAACTGTAAATAACATTCTAGGACAGCAATTTGACAGTCTAGAATATCTAGCCCAGCTTAATTTAACATTCTAGAACTCTAACTTAATATTCTAGAATGGTATTGTTACGCTCTTGAACCGCATCTTAAAAATCTAGAACTTTAACCTGACATTCTAATACTACAACTTAAAATTCTAGAACTGTTATGAACATTCTAGAAGTGCAATCCCTCTGGAATTATTGTGCAATGTCTCAGAAAAGTCCCACTCTTCCCGGCAGGATTAATAAGAATCTGGAAGGGCTACAAAGACACAGAAGCACTCTTTAGAAAGGACTAGCTGTCGGCCAACGAGTTACAGCTACGTCGAGACGATGGGTCCAACAGTCGCGAAGCAACTAAACTCTGCAGAAAACTAGCCCGGCTGGCTCAGTCGGTAGAGCATGAGACTCTTAATCTCAGGGTCGTGGGTTCGAGCCCCACGTTGGGCGATGCTGTGTTTGAAAGCGGCAATCTTTGAGTTCAGGACTGTGTTAGTGAGGTGTTACGACACATGACTGACCAGTTAACTAACATAAAGGAAAATACCCAGAATAGCTTATTATTGCCCTTGGGACTTAAACAGTGCAAACCTCAGCAAAACCGTAGTTATGGTAAATGTTAGAATATATCAATCAGCCAATATATTATACAGCTTATACAAGGTGAAAGACAATGGAAGATTTAATATTACAGAAGTGCACGTGGAGGTGCTGTGGCTTAGTTGGTGAAAGTGCCTGTCTAGTAAACAGGAGATCCTGGGTTCAAATCCCAGCAGCACCTTGTTGTTGCAGTGATCACCCCTCTTTACATTCCATCTGCATGTTTACCCTATCCCCATGCTACACAGTATAGAACAAGTACACTACCCCTGTAGCAAATGGTAAAAGTTAACACAAAGGACTGTTTAGACTGTTCTTTAACATGTCACAATCTTGAACCACATCTTACAATTCTAGAACTTCAACCTGACAATGTAATACTACAACTTCAAATTCTACAACTGTAAATAACATTCTAGACCAGCAATTTGACAGTCTAGAATATCTAGCCCAGCTTAATTTAACATTCTAGAACTCTAACTTAACATTCTAGAATTGTATTGTTACACTCTTGAACTGCATCTTAAAAATCTAGAACGTTAACCTGACATTCTAATACTACAACTTAAAATTCTAGAACTGTTATGAACATTCTAGAAGTGCAATCCCTCTGGAATTATTGTGCAATGTCTCCGAAAAGTCCCACTCTTCCCGGCAGGATTAATAAGAATCTGGAAGGGCTACAAAGACACAGAAGTACTCTTTAGAAAGGACTAGCTGTCGGCTAACGAGGTACAGCTACGTCGAGACGATGGGTCCAACGGTCGCGAAGCATCTAAACTCTGTGTAAACATATCTAGCCCAGCTTAATTTAACATTCTAGAATGGTATTGTTACAATCTTGAACCACATCTTACAATTCTAGAACTTCAACCTGACAATGTAATACTACAACTTACAATTCTACAACTGTAAATAACATTCTAGGACAGCAATTTGACAGTCTAGAATATCTAGCCCAGCTTAATTTAACATTCTAGAACTCTAACTTAATATTCTAGAATGGTATTGTTACGCTCTTGAACCGCATCTTAAAAATCTAGAACTTTAACCTGACATTCTAATACTACAACTTAAAATTCTAGAACTGTTATGAACATTCTAGAAGTGCAATCCCTCTGGAATTATTGTGCAATGTCTCAGAAAAGTCCCACTCTTCCCGGCAGGATTAATAAGAATCTGGAAGGGCTACAAAGACACAGAAGCACTCTTTAGAAAGGACTAGCTGTCGGCCAACGAGTTACAGCTACGTCGAGACGATGGGTCCAACAGTCGCGAAGCAACTAAACTCTGCAGAAAACTAGCCCGGCTAGCTCAGTCGGTAGAGCATGAGACTCTTAATCTCAGGGTCGTGGGTTCGAGCCCCACGTTGGGCGATGCTGTGTTTGAAAGCGGCAATCTTTGAGTTCAGGACTGTGTTAGTGAGGTGTTACGACACATGACTGACCAGTTAACTAACATAAAGGAAATACCCAGAATAGCTTATTATTGCCCTTGGGACTTAAACAGTGCAAACCTCAGCAAAACCGTAGTTATGGTAAATGTTAGAATATATCAATCAGCCAATATATTATACAGCTTATACAAGGTGAAAGACAATGGAAGATTTAATATTACAGAAGTGCACGTGGAGGTGCTGTGGCTTAGTTGGTGAAAGTGCCTGTCTAGTAAACAGGAGATCCTGGGTTCAAATCCCAGCAGCACCTTGTTGTTGCAGTGATCACCCCTCTTTACATTCCATCTGCATGTTTACCCTATCCCCATGCTACACAGTATAGAACAAGTACACTACCCCTGTAGCAAATGGTAAAAGTTAACACAAAGGACTGTTTAGACTGTTCTTTAACATGTCACAATCTTGAACCACATCTTACAATTCTAGAACTTCAACCTGACAATGTAATACTACAACTTCAAATTCTACAACTGTAAATAACATTCTAGACCAGCAATTTGACAGTCTAGAATATCTAGCCCAGCTTAATTTAACATTCTAGAACTCTAACTTAACATTCTAGAATTGTATTGTTACACTCTTGAACTGCATCTTAAAAATCTAGAACGTTAACCTGACATTCTAATACTACAACTTAAAATTCTAGAACTGTTATGAACATTCTAGAAGTGCAATCCCTCTGGAATTATTGTGCAATGTCTCCGAAAAGTCCCACTCTTCCCGGCAGGATTAATAAGAATCTGGAAGGGCTACAAAGACACAGAAGTACTCTTTAGAAAGGACTAGCTGTCGGCTAACGAGGTACAGCTACGTCGAGACGATGGGTCCAACGGTCGCGAAGCATCTAAACTCTGTGTAAACATATCTAGCCCAGCTTAATTTAACATTCTAGAATGGTAACTTAACATTCTAGAATGGTGTTGTTACAATCTTGAACCACATCTTACAATTCTAGAACTTCAACCTGACAATGTAATACTACAACTTACAATTCTACAACTGTAAATAACATTCTAGGACAGCAATTTGACAGTCTAGAATATCTAGCCCAGCTTAATTTAACATTCTAGAACTCTAACTTAATATTCTAGAATGGTATTGTTACGCTCTTGAACCGCATCTTAAAAATCTAGAACTTTAACCTGACATTCTAATACTACAACTTAAAATTCTAGAACTGTTATGAACATTCTAGAAGTGCAATCCCTCTGGAATTATTGTGCAATGTCTCAGAAAAGTCCCACTCTTCCCGGCAGGATTAATAAGAATCTGGAAGGGCTACAAAGACACAGAAGCACTCTTTAGAAAGGACTAGCTGTCGGCCAACGAGTTACAGCTACGTCGAGACGATGGGTCCAACAGTCGCGAAGCAACTAAACTCTGCAGAAAATTAGCCCGGCTAGCTCAGTCGGTAGAGCATGAGACTCTTAATCTCAGGGTCGTGGGTTCGAGCCCCACGTTGGGCGATGCTGTGTTTGAAAGCGGCAATCTTTGAGTTCAGGACTGTGTTAGTGAGGTGTTACGACACATGACTGACCAGTTAACTAACATAAAGGGAAATATCCAGAATAGCTTATTATTGCCCTTGGGACTTAAACAGTGCAAACCTCAGCAAAACCGTAGTTATGGTAAATGTTAGAATATATCAATCAGCCAATATATTATACAGCTTATACAAGGTGAAAGACAATGGAAGATTTAATATTACAGAAGTGCACGTGGAGGTGCTGTGGCTTAGTTGGTGAAAGTGCCTGTCTAGTAAACAGGAGATCCTGGGTTCGAATCCCAGCAGCACCTTGTTGTTGCAGTGATCACCCCTCTTTACATTCCATCTGCATGTTTACCCTATCCCCATGCTACACAGTATAGAACAAGTACACTACCCCTGTAGCAAATGGTAAAAGTTAACACAAAGGACTGTTTAGACTGTTCTTTAACATGTCACAATCTTGAACCACATCTTACAATTCTAGAACTTCAACCTGACAATGTAATACTACAACTTCAAATTCTACAACTGTAAATAACATTCTAGACCAGCAATTTGACAGTCTAGAATATCTAGCCCAGCTTAATTTAACATTCTAGAACTCTAACTTAACATTCTAGAATTGTATTGTTACACTCTTGAACTGCATCTTAAAAATCTAGAACGTTAACCTGACATTCTAATACTACAACTTAAAATTCTAGAACTGTTATGAACATTCTAGAAGTGCAATCCCTCTGGAATTATTGTGCAATGTCTCCGAAAAGTCCCACTCTTCCCGGCAGGATTAATAAGAATCTGGAAGGGCTACAAAGACACAGAAGTACTCTTTAGAAAGGACTAGCTGTCGGCTAACGAGGTACAGCTACGTCGAGACGATGGGTCCAACGGTCGCGAAGCATCTAAACTCTGTGTAAACATATCTAGCCCAGCTTAATTTAACATTCTAGAATGGTAACTTAACATTCTAGAATGGTGTTGTTACAATCTTGAACCACATCTTACAATTCTAGAACTTCAACCTGACAATGTAATACTACAACTTACAATTCTACAACTGTAAATAACATTCTAGGACAGCAATTTGACAGTCTAGAATATCTAGCCCAGCTTAATTTAACATTCTAGAACTCTAACTTAATATTCTAGAATGGTATTGTTACGCTCTTGAACCGCATCTTAAAAATCTAGAACTTTAACCTGACATTCTAATACTACAACTTAAAATTCTAGAACTGTTATGAACATTCTAGAAGTGCAATCCCTCTGGAATTATTGTGCAATGTCTCCGAAAAGTCCCACTCTTCCCGGCAGGATTAATAAGAATCTGGAAGGGCTACAAAGACACAGAAGTACTCTTTAGAAAGGACTAGCTGTCGGCTAACGAGGTACAGCTACGTCGAGACGATGGGTCCAACGGTCGCGAAGCATCTAAACTCTGTGTAAACATATCTAGCCCAGCTTAATTTAACATTCTAGAATGGTAACTTAACATTCTAGAATGGTGTTGTTACAATCTTGAACCACATCTTACAATTCTAGAACTTCAACCTGACAATGTAATACTACAACTTACAATTCTACAACTGTAAATAACATTCTAGGACAGCAATTTGACAGTCTAGAATATCTAGCCCAGCTTAATTTAACATTCTAGAACTCTAACTTAATATTCTAGAATGGTATTGTTACGCTCTTGAACCGCATCTTAAAAATCTAGAACTTTAACCTGACATTCTAATACTACAACTTAAAATTCTAGAACTGTTATGAACATTCTAGAAGTGCAATCCCTCTGGAATTATTGTGCAATGTCTCAGAAAAGTCCCACTCTTCCCGGCAGGATTAATAAGAATCTGGAAGGGCTACAAAGACACAGAAGCACTCTTTAGAAAGGACTAGCTGTCGGCTAACGAGGTACAGCTACGTCGAGACGATGGGTCCAACGGTCGCGAAGCATCTAACTCTGTGTAAACATATCTAGCCCAGCTTATTTAACATTCTAGAATGGTAACTTAACATTCTAGAATGGTGTTGTTACAATCTTGAACCACATCTTACAATTCTAGAACTTCAACCTGACAATGTAATACTACAACTTACAATTCTACAACTGTAAATAACATTCTAGGACAGCAATTTGACAGTCTAGAATATCTAGCCCAGCTTAATTTAACATTCTAGAACTCTAACTTAATATTCTAGAATGGTATTGTTACGCTCTTGAACCGCATCTTAAAAATCTAGAACTTTAACCTGACATTCTAATACTACAACTTAAAATTCTAGAACTGTTATGAACATTCTAGAAGTGCAATCCCTCTGGAATTATTGTGCAATGTCTCAGAAAAGTCCCACTCTTCCCGGCAGGATTAATAAGAATCTGGAAGGGCTACAAAGACACAGAAGTACTCTTAGAAAGGACTAGCTGTCGGCTACGAGTACAGCTACGTCGAGACGATGGGTCCAACAGTCGCGAAGCAACTAAACTCTGCAGAAAATTAGCCCGGCTAGCTCTCCCGGCCGGCTGTGTGTCGAGCAACGGCCAGCGAATGACAGCTCGAATAGCTACCAAGAATTGGCCAATGAGGGGGCTAGTTGCTACCACAAATCAGCCACGACGAGAGCCAATGACAGCTCGAGTGTCTTCCAAGAAATGGAGAGCCAATGAGGAGGCGCGTTTCCCCAGTGACAGCAGGTGACAGCAGGTGACAGCCTGGCAACGGCCAGTCCCTGAGCAGTCCGCGTATCCAAGCAGGAGCCAATCAGAGAGCCGTTGCCATGGGTTACTTCCCGCCCTCACCCCCTGTAGCGACGCGAGCTCCGAATTGGAAATGCATCTGCACAGGTAGCTACGCTAACGCTGCTACAGTTATTATTTACCTCAGTGAGTATTTTGCGCTTTTGTTTTCGGAAAGTTTCACTTCTGCGGAGGAAGATTTCAACTTTGTTGGTAAGTTTGTTTACGTTTATTTTTTTTTACTGTATTGTAAGTGTCATGTTCAAAAGTTCAAAGTTACCGAAGTGTCCCCTCCCCCACTTGAAAACGATTTATCACTCACAAACTGAACTCTGCTTCATTCGTACGTTTGACTGAGTGAAAGTTATTGTTTTTTTTGTTTGTTGGCGAAACGTTAGCATTAGCCTACCATTGATGATAAATCACTGTTTGGACAAGCCAGGTAGAAATGAGTGTTAATTTAGCCCCGCGGCTTACCTTAACGGGACGTAATCAGAGTTGTCTCTTGAAGCTTGCGCTATTTTTATCTTTAGTCATCGTCACTTTTGGTGGACTTTTATTAGCAAAGCCTTTATTACTATATAATAGCATCAATCTATAGGTATGTGTGTGTGTACGATGTATGAACAACATGTGCAATGTAGTAGCAGTGACATTATTTAGTAGTACGAATAATATAGATATATGCACAGTGTATTAGCAGAATATATAATAAGAAAAACAGAATAAATATGGGTATTCTGTGTGAACCATATAGACAGATATGTACAGCTATGTTCAGTGTGTGGTAACATTATAAGAGTAATAGAATAAGTGTATGTGCAGGATGAATAGTATGAAGAGCAGTAGAATAAGGCTATGTGTGATTACAGTATGTACATTTGTAAATAAATAGAACAGTATGGGGTGGTTCATAACGCTATCTGGACTTGTCATCATGTTTCTAACTTTTTAAATAGTCCTTAAGATGTATCATTAGGCTAATATTCTGATAGTTGCTCAGATAAACATGAGGTTTTAACATTGTCTTCCTTACTGACAGCTATGGAGCCAAAGTTTAGAAAGAGGGCTGATGGGACAGTCAATTTAAATGACTCCCATGATGCTGGTCGGGTGAAGAGCAGGGCCCAGCCATGGATGCGTCCTCTTCCACCAGACGAGGTGTTGGAGTTGGCCAAGCGAGCTGCAGCTGAGCAAGGCCTCGACCCAGAAGATGAGGTCTGTGTGCTGGGTCTGCATAAGCTGCAGTTCGGTGTTTTCAGGGGGCAGACATTCAAGTGGGTCCTGGAGAATGCTCTTGGGTATGCTGGGTACCTGGTGGCTTCCATGATCAGGGAGAGTGAGAGGGGTGAGGTGAAGGACGCCCTAGCCAACAGCGTCAACAAGAAAGCCTTCCGACGCTACATGGAGATGTTCCCTGAGGGCCGGGAGGCTATCTCCAGGAAGCTGCAACGGGCGCCGAGCACCCAATCATCCTCCTCCACATCATCTGTTGGCAGTGCCTCAGCCTCTGCTGCAGCATCCACCAGTCGGTCCCCAGCGCCCACAGTGCCACCCACTAGCCGGTCCCCAGCCTCTGCAGTGCCACCCACTAGCCGGTCCCCAGCCTCTACAGTGCCACCCACTAGCCGGTCCCCAGCCTCTGCAGTGCCACCCACTAGCCGGTCCCCAGCCTCTGCAGTGCCACCCACTAGCCGGTCCCCAGCCTCTGCAGTGCCACCCACCAGGCGGTTCCCATCACCTGCAGTGCCACCCACCAGCCGGCCCCAAGGCTCTGCATCGCCATCCACTAGCGGTGCCCCTTCCACCATGCGTGTGCCAGTCACGTCAATGCGTGCATTGTTGGTGGGAAAGACTCTGAGCCAAAGGAGCATTGACACGTCGGTCAGAAGACTTGTCTCTTCTTCTGCCAATAGGTTTCAGCCTAGTAAGTCTAATGTAGTTAAAGGTGTGTGATGCCAATAGTAATATGAATATACACATACATAAAGATTTTTTTTTTTTTTTTAAACTCAATCATTATTGTCTTCTCTAGCCATTCCAGCAGTGCCAGTACGAGGCTCATCGGAGTACGTCCGTCCATCAGTCCCAGCAGCAGTGCCGTGTGGATTGGAGCCACCATGTGCCGTGGATGACAGGGACCTTGTCATGGCAGCAGAGCATGTGGAGGAGGCGATAGCAGCACGTGAGATACAATTCAGTTTGATTGAAATTAAATGTTATTGGCATGCCTGTAGATACAACAATACATTTGTTTGTGAGATAGTAGTAATAAGAATAATAGTAGTAAAATGACATATACAAATTACATAAACACAGTTGTTGCAATGTGCAGAAAATAAATACAAAGATACTCTCAGACATTTCAATTTGTGTGTGTTCAACACAACATACATAAAACAAGAGCCTTACACTGCATCTCTTGTGTTCTGTTTCATAGAGAGCAGAGTTTGTCTCCCTGCTGGCTGGATACCGGCCTTGCCAGTCCTAGACCAGCAGTGGATCTCAAAGGCCCTCTTTAAGTGGTCTAGGACTGGACAGCCAGAGCTGGACTTCACCAGGGTGGACAGGATGTGGTGGTACCCCCCGCAGCCATCACGTGCCCCCACTGGTATTCCGCCGATGGAGAGGTACTTCGGCCACCCCCTGTTCCTTTGGATGCCGAGGAAGCTGTGGCGCGTGCGGCTACTCTGCCCTCATGAGGACTGCGGGAAGGAGGAGTTGACATCTGCCGGATTGCACCAGAGGGTACGGCAGGTGGTTGGTGTCAGCGGGAGCTACTTTATGGTGGCAGAGTATCTGGCCTGCAAGGGGTGCAAGCGGAAGGTCATCAGCTGGACCTGCAACATTATCCGCCAGCTGGACATCGGCCATCGCGTCCAGTTCCCCTGTCTGCTGACGTCCAAGCTGGGCTGCGACTTGCAGGTCGTGCGGCAGATGCGCCAGAGGGGCCTCGGGAACAGCAGCAGCCAGGTGCAGAGACAGTTGGCGGAGCAGCACTCCGAGGTCTGGCTGCAGAAGCAGCTCCAATTCCTGACAGACTGCAGTGGGGTCACACGGGCTGTGTCTGCAGGGCTGGTTTCTCCGGTGACCATCGGAGACATGCCTGCAATGCTGCCGGTGCCAAAACATCGGTGGCTGATGCAGGTGTACTCCCAGGACGTGCTGGGAAGGCTGGAGGAGATCAAGGCGAGCATCACCTCCCTTTTTGGGCGAATCCTGAAAATGGACTCAACCAAAAAGATTGTGAAGAAGCTTGCACACCACTCCACAGCATCATGGGCCACCAACATTGGCAATGAGCACGGGCAGGTGATCATGTCCGTGCTGACGGCCAGTGAGGGCTATGGCCTCGGACCACTGATTGGTGGCCTCGTCAGCCGCTACACAGATGCTAGGGTGTCCCCTCCTGAGGTGCTTTATGTGGACCGGGACTGTTGCGGATCCACACATTTGCCCAGGCTGTTCAGGACGTGGGACCGCATGCTGATACGCCTGGACATATGGCACTACATGCGGAGGATTGCCGTTGGGTGCACCACAGACTCCCACTCTCTCTACGCTGGCTTCATGAACCAACTGAGCCAGTGTATTTTTATCTGGGATGAGGATGACTTGCGTGCCCTGACAGCAGCCAAGCGCGCTGAGCTGGCAGCGAGGCACATACACCCCTCCACCCCTGCTGATGTCATGCGACACCTCACCAGGGCAGAGATGGCGCTGCACTGCAGGCGGACCACCAGGAGCAATGATGACATGGAGGCACTCATCACCCAGCTCTTGGTGTCCTACGACGGGGAGAGGGGGTGCAACACTCTTGGAGTGCCCCTCATCCACAGTGAGAGGATGGCGGAGATCTGGAAGGCGCAGAAAAAACACCTTTGCTGCCTCCAGGACGCCCCTGGCGTGCAGCTGTATATGCAGACGGGGACCCTGCAGAAAGGGGGGCACACTCTGCCGACCTACAGATGCGCTAGGGGGTCAACATCTCTGGAGAGTTTCCATCTCCACATGAACCGGTTCATCCCAGGTAAAATGTCATCTCAACTTTAGCACAAAAACATGTAGATTGATGTAGAGAATTAAAGCACAATTGACTAAAACAACTATTTCTATCTTTAGGAACTCTGGCCAGTGCCACATTCTTCCAGGCCTATCTGGTGGATGGCCTTGCCAGGTGGAACGAGGACAGGGGCATGGCTGCGGAGGGGAGAGTGGAGCCCCACTCCTACAGTGGCCTTCTACGGCATGCTGTCAACCAGCTCGCCGAGGAGGTCATAGGAAGGAGGGTCCTGACGTACACACCTCCACGGAAATACACTGGTACACTTACTTTGTGTCTAAAAAACATTTTAATTCAAATTTTGCATCTACAGTGCTAAGCATAAGTGAATACACCCATGCTAAAGCTGACTAAAAAGAGGAATAAAAAATCTTTTGGTAATTGATCTCAATGCCCTAATTTAAAAAATGAGGAAAAATCCAACCTTTAAGGACACCAATTTTCTTTGTGAATGAATAATGTATCGTAAATAAATAAATGTTCTTCCTTAAAATACAGGGGGCAGTCCGTCAGTACACCCCTATGTTAAATTCACATAGAGGCAGGCAGATTTTTATTTTTAAAGGCCAGTTATTTCATGGATCCAGGATAATATGCATCCTGATAAAGTTCCCTTGGCCTTTGGAATTAAAATAGCCCCACATCATCACATACCCTTCACCATACCTAGAGATTGGCATGGTTTTATTTCAGTTAGCCTAATAGCTGGATTGATTTGCATTGAGAGATGATCTTATGCCCCCTGTATTTTAAGGAAGAACATTTATTTTTTTACGATACATTATTCATTCACAAAGAAAATTGGTGTCCTTATAGGTTCGATTTTTCCTCATTTTTTAAATTAAGGCATTAAGATCAAGTTCCAAAAGATGATTTTGTATTCCTCTTTTTAGTCAACTTTAGCATGGGTGTATTCACTTATGCTGAGCACTGTACTTAACCTATAGTTTGATGTTTGACGAATGACGAAGTTTGTTTTATGTTTTTGTGATTTTAAGGTGAGCTCATTGGGGTGGAGTATTTGTATCACCAGACTGGCCGTGCACTGGAGGACTATAAACTCACACTGGCTGCGTTGGAGACAGAGGAGGTGTCTGTGGCCGAGGATGAGGGCTATGTTGAGCCTGAGGTAGAGGAGTTAGAGGACTTTACTGTCCCCATCCTGGAACCTCCCCCACTCGCTGGTATCACTGCCACGGCTGCTTCACTCGGCGCGGGTTCTGCTGATGTAGCACCTGGCACAGAACCCACCAGTCTGCCCCCAGCACCTGTCGCACCACCCACTAGACGGTCCCCAGCGTCTGCTGCACCACCCACTACTGTGCCCCCAGTGCCTTCCACACTACCCACCAGTGTGCCCCCAGCACCTGCCGCACCACCCACTAGACGGTCCCCAGCGTCTGCTGCACCACCCACCAGTCAGTCCCCTGCCACTGCAGTGCCCTCCACTTCCCAGTCCCCAGCCGCCACAGGTGTGCTTGCCACAGCCCCTCCACCTGCCACAGGTCCGTCTGCTGTAGCTCCTGATCCTGTGTCTTCATCTGATGTAAGTTTTAACTTTTTTTGCAATTGATTTTAAAGAATCAATCCTAACATATTGTGCTTTGCTACAAGTCACTATGTTCCATTTTATTCATCTAGAGCTCTGTTGGACCGGACAACATCCCCGGCTATGCAGCAGTCCAGGACTGGGCACGCTGCCTTGTGGCCCTAAAAAGCCACAGCCTTGCCCTAACACAGGAGGAGGCACAGCACATCATAGCCCTCTGGCAGGGCTTGTCTGACTTTGACAAGGCCAGGACAACGTACCCTCCTCGTCACCAGCAAACCCTAAAAAGAGGTCGGTTTAGGATCTCAAAAAAGACTGTGGCACCAGGGGTGGAGTCCACCAGACGGTACGCTCATTTGATTATTTTTTTTGTTTGTTTGTTTGTTTTGTTTACAATCCTTGTGACCATACCTGTAATAACAATGTTTTTCACTGCCTTAATTGTCCAGGTCTTTCGTCGGGTCACGCAGTTCGGATCAGTGGCCAGACTGCAACCGGCTGGTGGAGGCCATCTTCATCCAGCTCTGCATGGCCATCACTGGCCGAAAGAAGAGCCCCAAGAGCAGCCAGAGCCGGTGGACCCAAGTCATCCATGCGTACAACAACATACGCCAATGCGTTGTCAACAACGCATGTGTGATGGCCAACACCACCATCCAGCTGCCCGAGGTGAACACGAAAACACTGTCAGAATGGTGAGTAAATCAATAAATATCTGTACAACCTAAGTAGCAACAACAGCTTTATTTGTGGAATATATATCTTGTTTAAAACTGCCCTTTTGTTGTTGTTGTTGTTATTTTTATTCAGGCACAACGACCGTGGCCAGAGACAGGAGACTCAGGTGCTGCAACAAGCCATCCCCTGTCCTGAGGCTCCAATTGCAGGACCTGTGCAGCAGCAGTCTACACTCCAGAAAGAGGCTCTGTCTGTCGTGGTTGTGGTGGACAACCCACATGTCTTTTCCCTGCCAACCAATACAGCAGGCACAGCCAGGCTGAAAAGACGGCTGACATTAGGGGAGACAGACCAACTTGCCACAATATCCTCTTCGCTACAGTGTGTTGCGGCCAGCGCAACATTTACCCCCCTGCAGCGCCCTTCAGCCACTGCCACCCTCACCTCCCTGCAGCGCCCTTCAGCCACCGCCACCCTCACCTCCCTGCAGCGCCCTTCAGCCTCCGCCACCCTCACCTCCCTGCAGCACCCTTCAGCCTCCGCCACCCTCACCTCCCTGCAGCGCCCTTCAGCCACGCTCACATCCCTGCAGCACCCTTCAGCCACGCTCACATCCCTGCAGCACCCTTCTGCCTCCGCCACCCTCACCTCCCTGCAGCGCCCTTCAGCCTCCGCCACCCTCACCTCCCTGCAGCGCCCTTCAGCCTCCGCCACCCTCACCTCCCTGCAGCGCCCTTCAGCCACACTCACATCCCTGCAGCACCCTTCAGCCACGCTCACATCCCTGCAGCACCCTTCAGCCACGCTCACATCCCTGCAGCACCCTTCTGCCTCCGCCACCCTCACCTCCCTGCAGTGCCCTTCAGCCTCCGCCACCCTCACCTCCCTGCAGTGCCCTTCAGCCTCCGCCACCCTCACCTCCCTGCAGCGCCCTTCAGCCTCTGCCACCCTCACCTCCCTGCAGCGCCCATCAGCCACCGCCACGCTCACATCCCTGCAGCACCCTTCAGCCACCACCACCGCCAAACTCGCCTCTGTACAGCTCCCTTCAGCTACCGCAACACAAGGTCCAAGCCAGAGGCTGATCCTGCCAGCCGATCTTGTGCCTTCAACACCACCTGTTTTAGATGTTCCATATACTACACAGAAGAACAGAAAGAGGAGGAGGGAGAGGGAAGAGGCGGGTGAACGGTTTAGAAAGTACACAAAAAAAACCGATGTGGTGGTGTGTAGAATGTGCTCAAAGGATCGCAAGCTGCCAGGGCACCAGCAGTTCTATGGGAACTGGTACTGTGGGGAGACAGCCACCGAGTCTGTGACTGAATGGCGGGAGCGCCTGGCAGCCAGAGGCTATGGGAAAAAAAAGGAGCAGATGGGAGTAGGGCAAAGGGATGGAGGGGGAGGAGGGCAGTGAAGAGGAGCGAAGTGAAAAATGGTGCACTGTTGTATATAGTTATTTAAATAAATACATTCTTTTGGAATCAATTCCCCCCTCTGTGTAATTCAATATTCTGTATTTTTCTCTGACATTGTTATGGTAAAGTAATTGATAAGGATTTCTCTGTCGTAATTCATCACAAGTCTAGAGCCACTGGTTAACCATTTACTGCAGAAACGGTAGGTATTCATGAAACTTCAAAGCCCATAAAAAGCCAGGGCTTTTATTTACCTAAATCATCTAACTGACCCTGCTTTTATGTAGAACAGGCGTCCATATCAGACAGGTCTTTAATTCCTTACACATATTTCCTTGGGAAATATTATGAAATTTAACATTTAACACTATGAGGCTACCCATATAAGAATTAGGCTATCCAAATAAATAACAAATTATGCAAACCAAAAACAAAAAGAAACAGACATAGAACAAATTGCTATTTCCAGGCTTTTATTTCAAGTTTTACAGTATACAACAAAAGAAAACGATTGCATGCATAATACTACATTGCAGCTAACTGTTAAGAAGAGAGTAATTTTAAACAGTCCTGTCCCTCTCAGTGCCTTCATCTTTCCATAGTAGCCAGCTAGCGAGCAGATTGTATTTATCCTTTAAAAAGATTTAAATTAAAAAGCAAGACGTTCATTCAGTCGCATGCATGCATGTGCATGGGATTATCAGAGCAAATTACATGTGACATTAAGTGAAAAATAAACGTGTGTATCATCCTCATTTCTCTTCGTTAGTGTTCATACCGTCGCATGTGTGACACGTCAGTATCATTCCATACAACGATAGACATATGTAGTGTAATTTCAATGCAAATATGAACGTGCATGGCGGGATTCGAACCGGCGCGTTAGGGGGCGCTTTTGGGCACTTCATGGTAACAAACGTAGACACACGAGCGCTAGCCTTGGCGCAGTCGGTAGAGCATGAGACTCTTAATCTCAGGGTCGTGGGTTCGAGCCCCACGTTGGGCGATGCTGTGTTTGAAAGCGGCAATCTATGGTAAATGTTAGAATATATCAATCAGCCAATATATTATACAGCTTATACAAGGTGAAAGACAATGGAAGATTTAATATTACAGAAGTGCACGTGGAGGTGCTGTGGCTTAGTTAGAACGTTAACCTGACATTCTAATACTACAACTTAAAATTCTAGAACTGTTATGAACATTCTAGAAGTGCAATCCCTCTGGAATTATTGTGCAATGTCTCCGAAAAGTCCCACTCTTCCCAGCAGGATTAATAAGAATCTGGAAGGGCTACAAAGACACAGAAGTACTCTTTAGAAAGGACTAGCTGTCGGCTAATGAGCTACAGCTACGTCGAGACGATGGGTCCAACTGTCGCGAAGCATCTAAACTCTGTGTAAACATATCTAGCCCAGCTTAATTTAACATTCTAGAACGTAACTTAACATTCTAGAATGGTATTGTTACAATCTTGAACCACATCTTACAATTCTAGAACTTCAACCTGACAATGTAATACTACAACTTAAAATTCTACAACTGTAAATAACATTCTAGAACAGCAATTTGACAGTCTAGAATATCTAGCCCAGCTTAATTTAACATTCTAGAACTCTAACTTAATATTCTAGAATGGTATTGTTACACTCTTGAACTGCATCTTAAAAATCTAGAACGTTAACCTGACATTCTAATACTACAATTTAAAATTCTAGAACTGTTATGAACATTCTAGAAGTGCAATCCCTCTGGAATTATTGTGCAATGTCTCCGAAAAGTCTCACTCTTCCCAGCAGGATTAATAAGAATCTGGAAGGGCTACAAAGACACAGAAGCACTCTTTAGAAAGGACTAGCTGTCGGCCAACGAGTTACAGCTACGTCGAGACGATGGGTCCAACAGTCGCGAAGCAACTAAACTCTGCAGAAAATTAGCCCGGCTAGCTCAGTCGGTAGAGCATGAGACTCTTAATCTCAGGGTCGTGGGTTCGAGCCCCACGTTGGGCGATGCTGTGTTTGAAAGCGGCAATCTTTGAGTTCAGGACTGTGTTAGTGAGGTGTTACGACACATGACTGACCAGTTAACTAACATAAAGGGAAATATCCAGAATAGCTTATTATTGCCCTTGGGACTTAAACAGTGCAAACCTCAGCAAAACCGTAGTTATGGTAAATGTTAGAATATATCAATCAGCCAATATATTATACAGCTTATACAAGGTGAAAGACAATGGAAGATTTAATATTACAGAAATGCACGTGGAGGTGCTGTGGCTTAGTTGGTGAAAGTGCCTGTCTAGTAAACAGGAGATCCTGGGTTCAAATCCCAGCAGCACCTTGTTGTTGCAGTGATCACCCCTCTTTACATTCCATCTGCATGTTTACCCTATCCCCATGCTACACAGTATAGAACAAGTATGCTACCCCTGTAGCAAATGGTAAAAGTTAACACAAAGGACTGTTTAGACTGTTCTTTAACATGTCACAATCTTGAACCACATCTTACAATTCTAGAACTTCAACCTGACAATGTAATACTACAACTTAAAATTCTACAACTGTAAATAACATTCTAGAACAGCAATTTGACAATCTAGAATATCTAGCCCAGCTTAATTTAACATTATAGAACTCTAACTTAACATTCTAGAATGGTATTGTTACACTCTTGAACTGCAGCTTAAAAATCTAGAACGTTAACCTGACATTCTAATACTACAACTTAAAATTCTAGAACTGTTATGAACATTCTAGAAGTGCAATCCCTCTGGAATTATTGTGCAATGTCTCCGAAAAGTCCCACTCTTCCCGGCAGGATTAATAAGAATCTGGAAGGGCTACAAAGACACAGAAGTACTCTTTAGAAAGGACTAGCTGTCGGCTAACGAGCTACAGCTACGTCGAGACGATGGGTCCAACGGTCGTGAAGCATCTAAACTCTGTGTAAACATATCTAGCCCAGCTTAATTTAACATTCTAGAATGGTAACTTAACATTCTAGAATGGTATTGTTACAATCTTGAACCACATCTTACAATTCTAGAACTTCAACCTGACAATGTAATACTACAATTTACAATTCTACAACTGTAAATAACATTCTAGGACAGCAATTTGACAGTCTAGAATATCTAGCCCATCTTAATTTAACATTCTAGAACTCTAACTTAACATTCTAGAATGGTATTGTTACACTCTTGAACTGCATCTTAAAAATCTAGAACGTTAACCTGACATTCTAATACTACAACTTAAAATTCTAGAACTGTTATGAACATTCTAGAAGTGCAATCCCTCTGGAATTATTGTGCAATGTCTCCGAAAAGTCCCACTCTTCCCAGCAGGATTAATAAGAATCTGGAAGGGCTACAAAGACACAGAAGTACTCTTTAGAAAGGACTAGCTGTCGGCTAATGAGCTACAGCTACGTCGAGACGATGGGTCCAACTGTCGCGAAGCATCTAAACTCTGTGTAAACATATCTAGCCCAGCTTAATTTAACATTCTAGAACGTAACTTAACATTCTAGAATGGTATTGTTACAATCTTGAACCACATCTTACAATTCTAGAACTTCAACCTGACAATGTAATACTACAACTTAAAATTCTACAACTGTAAATAACATTCTAGAACAGCAATTTGACAGTCTAGAATATCTAGCCCAGCTTAATTTAACATTCTAGAACTCTAAGTTAATATTCTAGAATGGTATTGTTACACTCTTGAACTGCATCTTAAAAATCTAGAACGTTAACCTGACATTCTAATACTACAATTTAAAATTCTAGAACTGTTATGAACATTCTAGAAGTGCAATCCCTCTGGAATTATTGTGCAATGTCTCCGAAAAGTCCCACTCTTCCCAGCAGGATTAATAAGAATCTGGAAGGGCTACAAAGACACAGAAGCACTCTTTAGAAAGGACTAGCTGTCGGCCAACGAGTTACAGCTACGTCGAGACGATGGGTCCAACAGTCGCGAAGCAACTAAACTCTGCAGAAAATTAGCCCGGCTAGCTCAGTCGGTAGTGCATGAGACTCTTAATCTCCGGGTCGTGGGTTCGAGCCCCACGTTGGGCGATGCTGTGTTTGAAAGCGGCAATCTTTGAATTCAGGACTGTGTTAGTGAGGTGTTAAGACACATGACTGACCAGTTAACTAACATAAAGGGAAATATCCAGAATAGCTTATTATTGCCCTTGGGACTTAAACAGTGCAAACCTCAGCAAAACCGTAGTTATGGTAAATGTTAGAATATATCAATCAGCCAATATATGATACAGCTTATACAAGGTGAAAGACAATGGAAGATTTAATATTACAGAAGTGCACGTGGAGGTGCTGTGGCTTAGTTGGTGAAAGTGCCTGTCTAGTAAACAGGAGATCCTGGGTTCAAATCCCAGCAGCACCTTGTTGTTGCAGTGATCACCCCTCTTTACATTCCATCTGCATGTTTACCCTATCCCCATGCTACACAGTATAGAACAAGTACGCTACCCCTGTAGCAAATGGTAAAAGTTAACACAAAGGACTGTTTAGACTGTTCTTTAACATGTCACAATCTTGAACCACATCTTACAATTCTAGAACTTCAACCTGACAATGTAATACTACAACTTAAAATTCTACAACTGTAAATAACATTCTAGAACAGCAATTTGACAGTCTAGAATATCTAGCCCAGCTTAATTTAACATTCTAGAACTCTAACTTAACATTCTAGAATGGTATTGTTACACTCTTGAACTGCATCTTTAAAATCTAGAACGTTAACCTGACATTCTAATACTACAACTTAAAATTCTAGAACTGTTATGAACATTCTAGAAGTGCAATCCCTCTGGAATTATTGTGCAATGTCTCCGAAAAGTCCCACTCTTCCCAGCAGGATTAATAAGAATCTGGAAGGGCTACAAAGACACAGAAGTACTCTTTAGAAAGGACTAGCTGTCGGCTAATGAGCTACAGCTACGTCGAGACGATGGGTCCAACTGTCGCGAAGCATCTAAACTCTGTGTAAACATATCTAGCCCAGCTTAATTTAACATTCTAGAATGGTAATTTAACATTCTAGAATGGTATTGTTACAATCTTGAACCACATCTTACTATTCTAGAACTTCAACCTGACAATGTAATACTACAACTTAAAATTCTACAACTGTAAATAACATTCTAGAACAGCAATTTACACACACACACGTCATTTAGCTGACGCTTTTATCCAAAGTGACTTACAATTAAGTGCTTTCAACTGTGAAGGTTCAAACTCCAAACAACAAGTACTAAGTGCAAATACATTAGCCTTAAATAGGCAAAGCTACAAAGAGACATGCATATGAAAGTGCAGGTTCAAGAATTTTATTTATTTTTTTTCCCGAGGTTTAGTCGGAAGAGATGTGTTTTTAGCCTTCGGCAGAAGATGTGTAGGCTTTCGGCCATCCTGATATCGATGGGGAGCTTGTTCCACCATTTGGGAGCCAGGACAGTTAACAGTCGGGATTTCGTTGAGTGATTAGTTCTCCCTCGCTGTGAGGAGGCAGCAAGCAGTTTGGCTGATGCAGAACGAAGTGGGCGGGTTGGGGTATATGGTTTGACCATGTCCTGGATGTAAGCTGGGGCTGATCCGTTCGTGTCCCTGTACGTAAGTACTAGTGTCTTGAAGCGGATGCGGGCCGCAATTGGTAACCAGTGAAGAGAGCGGAGTGGTGTAGTGTGAGAGAACTTGGGGAGGTTGATGACAAGCCGAGCTGCTGTGTTCTGAATGAGCTGTAGGGGTCGGATGGCACATGCAGGCAGGCCAATCAGGAGGGAGTTGCAGTAGTCTAGACGTGAGATGACTAGAGCCTGAACCAGAACCTGAGCCGCCTTCTGCGTTAGAAGGGAACATATCCTTCTGATGTTATGCAGCATGTATCTACACGATCGGGTGGTTGCAGCAATGTTAGCAGTGAAGGAGAGTTGGTCGTCAAGTGTTACACCCAGGTTTCTATTAGTCTTGGTGGGGACTACCACAGAGTTGTCAATTGTTATAGTCAGGTCTTGGGTAGGAGAGCCAATCCCTGGAAAGAAAAGGAGCTCAGTCTTGTCAAGGTTGAGTTTCAGATGGTGTGTAGACATTCAAGAAGAGATGTCAGTCAGACAGGCCGAGATACGTGCTGCTACTTAAGTTTCAGACTCAGGAAAGGAGAGAATTAGTTGGGTGTCATCTGCGTAGCTGTGATAAGAAAAGCCGTGCGACCCAAGACCCGAGAGAGTTGGTGTACAGAGAAAGAGGAGGGGACCCAGGACTGATCCCTGAGGAACGCCAGTTTTGAGTGGGCAAGGTTCTGAGTTAGATCCTCTCCAGGTTACCCGGTAGGTTCGGTTGGCCAGGTAAGATGTGAGCAATGAGAGCGCAGAGCGTGAGACACCCAGATTTCGGAGTGTCGAAATGAGGATCTGGTGGTTCACTGTGTCAAAGGCAGCAGAAAGATCCAGAAGGATGATGATGGAAGAGAGAGAGGTTGTTCTAGCGATGTGAAGCTGCTCAGTGACAGCAAGGAGGGCAGTTTCTGTAGAATGACCAGCCTTGAAGCCAGACTGGTGGGGATCAAGAAGATTGTTCTGGTGGAGATAGGTGGAGAGTTGATTATAAATGGCATGCTCAAGAGTTTTAGATAGAAATGGAAGAAGGGAGACGGGTATATAGTTATTTACATCAGAGGAGTCAAGTGTTGGTTTTTTGAGCAGTGGGGTCACTCTTGCCTCTTTGAGGGTATCGGGGAAACAGCCAGTTGACAAGGAGATGTTAATGAGATGGGTGAGGAAAGGAAGGAGGTCAGGAGCAATGGACTGGAGAAGGTGAGAGGGATAGGATCCAGGGGGCAGGTGGTTGGGCGGGCAGAGGTAATCAAAGTAAGAATTTGGTTTGGAGATAAAGGGGTGAAAGAGGAAAGAGTACTGGATGTGATGGATGGTAAGGTGATTTTAGAAGGTGTGTTGGAGAATGAAGAGCGTATGTCATCTATCTTTTTTACAAAATAGTTGACAAAGTGGGTTGGTAGGAGGGAGGAGGGAGGAGGTGGACTGGGGGAATCTAGGAGGTTAGAGAAGATGGAAAAAAAATGTTGGGGTTCGAGAAAGAGGATTCAATTTTGGTTTGATAAAAAGAGCTTTTAACTGCAGAAATAGAGGCAGCAAAGGAGGAAAGAAGAGACTGATAGGTAAGCAGATCATCTGGGTGTTTAGATTTCTGCCATTTCCTTTCCGCTGCCCGTATAGTTGATCTTTCAGCACGTACTGAGTCAGATAACCACGGCGCTGGGAAGGACTTGCGAACCTGTCGTTACATAAGAGGGCAGAGAGAGTCGAGAGAGGAGGATAGAGTAGAAAGGAGAGTGTCTGTGGTAGCGTTGGGAGGCATGAGTAAGAAAGAGTCGGATGGAGGGAGGGTTGATAAAGTACATGCCGCCAGAGAAGGAGAGTGAACGAATATTACGGCGGACAGGTATGGTGTCTCTTGAGATATGGTTGTGAGCTTGGGAGAGTGGGAGAGAGTAAGAGATGAAGAAATGGTCTGATGTATGGAGTGGAGTAACAGTGGGGTTGGATGTAGAGCAGTTTCTGGTGAATATGAGATCGAGGTGGTTGCCAGCTTTGTGAGTGGGTGGAGAAGGAGAGAGTGAGAGGGCAAAAGAAGAGAGAAGGTGAAAAAAGGCAGCTGACTTCTCTGTCTGGATGTTGAAGTCACCCAGAAGTACCAGCAGAGGGCCAGTGTCAGGGATGTTAGAAAGAAGGACATCCAGTTCCTCCAAAAACTCCCCGTCTCTCCCAGTGGGTCTTGGTGTGTGGGTGAAAGAGTAGGCAGAAGAGAGGGCAGCAGGGGTGGATGTGTTGGTCAGTGTAATCCAGGTCTCAGTGAGGGCAAGGAAGTCAAGGGATTTCAGGCTGGCAAAGCCAGAGATGAACTCAGTCTTGCGAGTGGCAGACTGGTAGTTCCACAGGCCACCTGCAACAAGGTGTTGAATGTGTGTGGAATGGGTGGGATAGGTAAGAGAGGTGGGCTTGCGGAAATGTTGCGAGCTAATGCGTGGTTTGTAGTATCTCCGAGAGGAAACGGACAGGAATGGAGAAGCAGCACATTTCCGGATGAAGACACCAAGCAGTTAAGTGAGATAAAGATAAAAGATAAAGTTAAGCCCACTTAACTTCCCACTTAGCCTCCCACGAAGACTCCCGCGTAGACTCCTTTGTCTTTGTCCTCCGAGTCTTCGTCTGATGAGGCTGCCGCTTCACGCAAATGCCAACATTAAATACAAGGAGGTGATTGGTGTTGGCTACAGGTGGGGAGGCCACACCCTGGCTAATCAGTCAAAAGCACCTGAGAGTCGTTAACCTCCACTCCCCAAACTCACACTAACTAATTTCACTTTAAGAAAAAACACTAAATTATGCCTAACAACACAACCAATCGAGCAAAGAACACACAGCAGCAGTAGAAAGTAGAAAAGTACAAAAAGCAGCAAAAACCCAAATAAAGTATGTACTTAACTTAATATCTAGCAGTCCAGCAGTCAGTTCCTTCAGAAATCAAATGCCCTCTATCTTTTCGTCTGATTATAGCTATATATAGCTATAGCTATAGAGAAAAAAGACCCATGTGACGCGTTCGTCCTATCAGCTGTCAGTTTTAGTTTTCTGGGAAACAATACAGAGAAGCGCCGCCTGCTGCTATGGAGACGTATTACGTTTCGCGCACGCGCAGAGCGTACGCTCAAGTCGGCGTTGCCTCAGTGTGTTTCGAGGCATTTTTTTGGACTTCGGGGACGGTCGGCCGTCTGGTTGGTGTGTAACAGGTCTAAGGAATAGTTGCCTATTTTCTTATTACCATCCTAAACTGGTCAGAACTACATGGTACTTTGTTGAATTGATGAGTAATACTTGGTTTTTCCTCGTACTTCAGCCGTAGTTTCTCCATAATTATCTACTTATAACCATTATTATTACTATGTAATTACCAAGTAAATACTTGTGTATTAGGGTACTGTAAAAGGAAGGGATAACTGATATTTTAGAACACTGAGATGGGTTGGTCTGGATATTTTCTCTCCACGTTAGTTATCTGGTGAGGCAGGTGTTGTAACGCCTCACTAATACAGGCCTGAGGTGGGATGTAAACACCCTCAATAATAGAATAAACAAGGGAAACTCTTACCGTGAATTGAAGTGTTAATCAAGAGTTTGTAAGTGAGGATTCCATGATTTCTTCAACACTGACATAAGTACACCAAACTGTTTATCTAAAAGCAGTTTCCCCAATAGCTCCGTAAGGCTGTCCACTCGGAAGAGTTGGAATCATGGCCAAAAAAAAATGAAGTGTCCGGGATGTTATCACTAAGCTAGGTTTCAGTGAAGCACAGGTCAGCAGATTTGGAAAAGTCCGTGTTTGCTCCTTTGAGAAGCAGCAGCTCGTCCATCATGCTTGCCAGAGAAGACAGTTAAAGGTCAAGGTGAAAAATGTCATTATGCTACATGTATGCAACAAATAATACTACATTTATGCACGTCTGCAGGCTGTCTGCAGGCTTCAACTAGTTAGATTAAAGTGCAATTTAAAGACCTTTTAATGCCATTATGAATGCAATCTCATCCACGCTGGCAAAAAGTATGAAGGAAAATTGGAGTTCATGAATAATTTGCAAAGTAAATTAATTTCAATAAACATGAACATTCAATTGAACATGACTAGAGTGCAGCTCTGAAAATTAACACCAACCAAATGATTAAATCTGGGAAGGTTCTCTGCAACACTGGCAAATAAATGTTGCCAGAGACTCACTTAGACCGAAGCTGGACTGTATAACTTGCAGTTTTCTTATTTATGTCGTAGTGATCGCTGTTTTTTTTGGTCCTACATGTCTTGCGTCACAGACACAACCCCAGCATGCCTCCTTAACTACGCTGTCAATAGCAAGCTAGGGGGTGGGCGCTGAGACTTACCCGTGGAAGAGGAAGAGCCTGAGTCCGTCCAGTGAGTGCTGAGTAGCTTGCCAGCCCTTGGCATCGAGTAAAAGGTCCCGTTTTTCTTTAGCCTCGTCCTAAACGGATAACTCGTCTTCCTTTCTTCCTCTGGGATACTACTGGAAAACCCCAACCCCACGCTCACAGCTGTACAGTCTCCGGAGTGACGTCGCAAGCAAGAGGCTTCACTATGTTGGTGATGATGTCTCGTGGGGGAACCTGACTGTTCCGTTTTGTCTGGGGGTTCTGCTAGGGATCTCGAAGAGAACGGTTGTGATTTAGAGAGCAAAAGGATCTATTGATTTTATATTTGTTTGGGCTGGATGGTATAATACACTGTATTGAACTGAGATTAATTGTGTTTGTGGGATTATTGTGTCTGCTGAAACTTTATGGGCCCTATTTTAATGATCTGAAACGCAAGTATCAAACAGCAAACGCAAGTAGCTTTGTGGGCGGATCTCGGGCGCTGTTGCTATTATGCCGGCGGGATAAATGACTCTTGCGCCCGACGCAAATCTAAAACGGGTTGGTCTGAAGTAGCTACATTATTCATAGGTGTGGTTTGGGCGTAACGTGCAATAAACCAATTAGAGCGTTATCTCACATTCCCTTTAAAAGCAGGCTTGTTCCATGGCGGATTGCTATTATAATGGTGGATTTGCTAGGCGTACGCTCTTAATGCATCCATGGGCGCACGCCAGGAGCGGTTCACAGCCGAGGAGGCCGACGTTTGCTATTGATTTTTCTTTTTGACAAAATATAATTTCCAGTGTTTTGGGCTCACTCTCACTGAATCCCGAGGTTATGAATGCATGGTGATATTTTTGCAATGTAGTCCAACATTAGACCGAGATTACCTCACTATAGACGATGAAGCTCTTTTGTCTCTCCTCTCCCGTGCTGCTGCTGGGGCATTTGGGTTAAGTGGCTTGGGTACATGCAGTTCAACATCACATCTCCTTAAGTCCTGTAATATTTCCTCATTTATGTCATCGACACATCCATGATTCATGTAAATGTTGTGTAAAACAAGGTCATATTTTTCCTTGTATTTATGTATGGTTTGCAAAAATGGGAACTGCTGGGTCTGTGAGATGAGAAAAGCAAAGTGTATGCGTGGTGTGCACTCTACATTACGGCCAAGCATGCACCCTTAAAATAGCATCTGAATAACGCGCCACTGACTTTAGACTAGGTTTTTCCTGGTCTGTGGCGAAATTGTTTTCTGAAACTGCAAAATAGCACTAGGGAACGTCCTCGCTAGATCACTAGCTAGTCGGGAGGTTGACAGCTAACGTTAGCCAGCTGAAGCTAACAGTCGATCGATGGTGAGTAACGTACGTTACACAGGCTGGCAGCAGCACAGAGTCCAGAGTTGATAAGTGGGGGTAGAAAGGTGTTGAGAATGACCAACACCTAATCTTAAACTTAGTGTACTTAATTTGCTACGACCCGATCAGAGGTTACTTAAATTGGGACGTTCAGTCAAAATCAAGCATGTCACCTTCAAACGGGATCTCTGTTTGCAGGGTTCAGGCTGGACCCTCCCGGTGATCATGCTGCTCTGGGGGACCGGCTGTACAGTGAGAAGCCGCTGCTGACCGGCGCAGAGCTCTGCCAGAACTCCAACTGCTGTCTGTCCGCGCGGCCGTTTGACGGCATCAGTATTAAATTGAGACAGTTTTATTAGCGGTTAAAAACGTCTCGCGTTAAATAGTAGTCTAATTCGGTACAGTTGGTTTTAACGCCTGATGCAAAGTGTAGGCCTATAGGAGTACACATGAAAACCCTGAACAAGCAGCGTCACTCTGCTCTGTCTTTCTGCTGTGCCCATTCACGTAGTAGTTTTACACTATGTAGATTAAACTCTGCAATTAATCCGCGGTTCACATGTATGTATGAACTGTGGTGGTCCGTTACACTGTAGGCTATATTCAACATCACTGATTAAGTAGTCTAAGTCAATCCTACAAACAACTGGACTTTAGGGTCAAGTGTTGTTGTATCCGGCCCATGTCCCGGATGTGAAAGCCTCCTTACTGGACTACTGAATATAATAATATTCCATTATATTTTGTATTTTGAATTGTTACCTGCCACCAGAATTTTGTGATTTCCTTGCAATAAATATTGACATTTTTACCATAAATTGGTGCCTAAAAATGTATCAGAATGCAGGAATTGAAGTCTTTTACCCTCAGAATTTCCTGGGGGAGGACCCCCAGACCCCCTCCCCCCCCTGCTTTGTGTGTTCCCGCAAAGACAAATTCTGAGCAAGGAAAAACCCTGAAGTATAATCACAGACAGCCATGAAAAACATTTAAATTGCAGAGTTAGAGTTATAACTTAATATGTACAGTGTCAACAGAGAGAAACACGGACAATTGAACAGACAGTGACAACATACATACTACATACCTACATACTGTAGAGAATGACAGTAACAGCATACAAACGGCATAAATAAAAATTTGTTATAAACGTGTGCTCTTTAAAAAGTAGAAAGCATTGTTTGCCAGTTACATTAAATGTTTAAAAATCCGTAAATGTCCGTGGGTGGGGCTGCATGGGCGTGGTAATATGGGCTGGTGTGGGTGTGTGTGGGTGTGGTAGTAAGGAGAGAGAATAGGAGAAGGAAGTTTGTGTGAGGTGGACCTGGTCACCACAGACCCAAATCTTCTCAGCTGTTGCTACTGTCATATGCTGCACTGTCTCTTCATGTGGCACTATTATTTATATTATAACAAGGTAATGCAATGTGTAATCAAGTGATGACTGATTAACAGTAATGTAAATGCTAAATGCCCTAATACCTACATATCATGTAAGACTCAATTTCTCCATTTCTTCGCACAAAACTCTCCAGAAAGTGCCATTTAATGGTTTATTTTTTTTTTTTAAATGAGGGGGGGGGGCTGTTGCAGCGTCATGGGTGCGCCGTATATTTTCCTGCTTTTTTGCTCTTTGCCAATCACACCTATGAATGTGCGTGTAATTGTTGACGTGATCGCTAGGGTTGGGTTAGAGAGAAGACACACCAGCCCGATAATTGGGCATCGGGCCGTCTGGCGAGGTCCGTGACTCGAGTCTGTTCAGTGTGTCCCGTGCTGTCGGCCGTCCGAGGAGCCGTCGGCATTCATTTGGGCCGACCCGACATGTTCAGTCGGGGACAGGGCAGTCGGGACTCACCCGGAAATGGGGAACGGATGAGCCTCTCAAAATCTGATGAAAATCTTTTAAACTGACCTTTGTCAATCCGAAATGAAGACAGATTCAGCTACTGCATGGCCTATTTCTCGCTTAAAATGTTTTCAGAAACACGTTTCGGTGAACTATTTTAGTACAATATGAGATTGTATTCTGAACAAGCCGCCATGACAGTCTGGCTGTGAATTTCCGGAGAAAAAAGAACCATGTGACGCGTTCGTCCAATCAGCTGCCGGTCTTCATTTTCTGGTAAATAATCAGACTGTTAATGGAAACAATACAGAACAGTGCCGCCTGCTGCTATGGAGACGTATTACGTTTCGCGCACGCGCAGAGCATACACTCAAGTCGGCGTCGCCTCAGTGTGTTCTGAGGCATTTTTTGGACCTCGGGACCCGACTGATCAGTCCAACTGCCTTTTCTGCCGACGGTCGACCCGTCTGGTTGGTGTGTCAGGGCCCTTAGGGCTAGGACCACCCAAATTTGGTCATGGGTACAACTAATTCAGCTGAACAACATATGTCATTCAGAGGGTGTTAGCTCACTTTTGAAAATCTCATCAAAATTGGCTTCAGAGCTGAGAAAGGCAAACTGAGCTGGGTCAGGAGAGGGAGAGATCAATGTGGGGGAGGGGCGAATTTGCAACTTTTGAAACGTGGGTCGTAGAGCCACGAGCAAGGAATCGTCGGAAAGGGCCCAACGAGCTGAGCCTGGGCGTCTTTGAACCAAAGCTCGACCCCCTTCCTGTCCAAAGTTATGGGGGCCTGAATTCATTCCAAATATCCATCTAATTGACTTCCAGATTTGGGTCTGTCTAGAGTAGTCATGGATGACATTTGGCATCACTTTTGGGGCCCTTCCTTTGGGGCCACAGGGTCAAAAACATGTAAAACTCATACGGGGATACCAGCTTTGATTCAATGCAAGTTTCAAGTCTCTAGCTCCTGGCACGACCGAATACGAGCCACAAAGACTTGTTTACTGACTAGGCCGCAATTTGGAAGGTGACCTTTTGACCTTTCAATTATAAATGGCAATAACTCAGGAACGCAAGGGGCTAGGGTCAAGGGGCAAACTGTTCCCGACAGCCCTCGGGGAGCTTTACAACATATGTCAGAACCAGGCCCGTAGCCCCTTGTTTTAGGGTCGAGCTCTGGTCTGACCCAAAAACATCAGGGTTATAGGCCCGGCCCAGGCATTGTCCCGTAGCCCTCAGTCAGCCGATCGCAACAGTGCCATGCGGGTCTCTCTACGTCAAAGGGTTCCAAAGTAATGGGGGCCTAAATTAATTCCAGATTACAATCTAAAATCTAACCCTCCAAACATATTTTCGGGACAGTAAGAAGTGATGCTGGTGACCACGATGGTGTGTGGATAAAAACTCAAACCCTATGTTTATGTCAATTTACTTTAAACGTACGATATGTAACTTTCTGCCGCTAGAGGTCTCTCAATCAAAACAATGGATGGTAAACACAGACTTTTGATGACATTCGGAAGTTGCGTGCAATTATGGGAGCTGTAGTTTTTTGTGTTAAACACCTTCGCTGGTTAGAATGCATCTATTCACGGATGAGTTTACCCATTCAAGTTTATTCACGTTACGTTTAGTAACGTTTATTCATGTTATTCTAATAAAATAGCTGCAGTTTCCCCAACATAATTCGATTTTTATTGTTAGCTGACCAGTTAGCTAGTGAGCCAGCAAGCTAACATTAGCCAGCAGCTAAAACACAAAATATTTCACATATCAATGTCACCTTTTGGATGGTTTCAACACCGGGGCGGACGGGGTTTGTTGTGCTACTCAACGAGGCTGAGAGACGGGTGTGGGTGGGGATTGCCGGGGGGATCTCCGTGACGGCAAGGACATTCGATGCCTGTTGTGCAGCAGCAGAACATCTCCAAGCTGCCCGGAATGATCTCGCTTTCACTTTTCTGTAATCTCAACGTTTCTTTTGGTGCTTGACCCACCTTTTGTCGGGTTGATTTAGCTTACCGTAAAGCCAGCTAAACACGAAGGGGGAAGAAATTCGGCAGGGAGGAGATTTTCGGCACGGACACTATTAGCGCTAACGGAAGCGTAGCTAGCTAGCTAACGTTTGGATGGCCGCTGTTGTGACTCGGGTGCTGGATCTGATGTGGTCTGTTTCCCGATGCTTCATTAAACTGCTGTCGTAAGCACGAGGCACTGGAGTTAAGTGCTGGCCGGGGGGATTGCTGTAAGTGGCATGGCTTCTAGCTGACTGGGGGCTAACGGTAACTAGCTAGTTATATACCCCGGGGCAGTTGTCAGCTCTCATCCCGACTGAGTCTCTCTGCGCCGGGGGAGTGAGGCAGACACTGCTAACTAGCTGGCTAAATTAGCATTAGATTAATCGTCTATCTATACAGCTAACGTTAACGTTACTAGTGAACTCATTCGTGGTTTAGCCCAGTGCTGTTAACCACAGTCAAAACAATCATACTAAAAATAACTTTAGGAGCATGTTGAACAATGTTGTAACCCTATAATGTTATCCACCAAGCATGAGCATTAACGTTAGCTACTTGTCAACCAGCACATACATTGTAGTAATGTTAAGCTGGATTGATATTGATATGTATCATTAAATAAAATCTCTGCTGTATTACTGTGTTGCAAAGTGGCATGTAATCAAGCACAAAATCATGCTGTGTGGCAAAAAAAGCAGTATTACGGTTACGAGTATTTTTTCTGTGACATTTTATGATTTACAATTACTCCTGAACATATCATCTGGTTGCCGTGTTTTGATGGAAGTTACGAGTAACTAGATGGTGAAAGGTTATATGACGCCACTGACAGGCGACTAAATGAAACGTGACGTGTCTGAAAATAAAATAACAGATTTCTCTGAGTTTGACATTTGGTGGAAACATTTGGGATAGTGTAAGAACACAACTCATAAAAATGCAGAAAAGTTACATATTGTATCTTTAAGCAGACATAATATGCTAATTTTCAGGTTCATAATTGTATTTTAAGGTTGTACCAGAATAGGTTTACATGGTTTAATTTTCAAAAAACACCATATTTTTGTTATACTGCACAGCTGTCTCTCACTGCTGCATCTCCTCTTTTCACCCTGTGTTCAGGTCTCTGTTTTAGCTACTGATTGAGAACTCTCTTCTACTGCATCATCTTTGCTGGCAGTCCCACATGCTCAGTAGCCATGTAAGGAGCATGTCAGTTGGCTGTTTCCATAGACAGTACAATAAAGGCTGTTCCTCCAACTTCGGACTGTCACAAGGCAGGATTAGCGAAGGACACGTATTGTAAAACGAGGCCGCACAAGTAAGTAGTTCTTTTGTAGATTATGGTGAACTTGTGTGAGTTGTAGCAGTGCTTTGCCATTGAGAACGAGGTAGTTAGCATGCTAGCGTTTGCATACTAACGGTTGCGGTTAGCCAGAAAAAGCCGTGCAGATTTTGAACAGCTCACCCGGAGACTGAAGGCAGGACACATCTCACTCAAAACAGCATGGATGTTTTTTTTCAAAGTTGTAGAAAAAAAAAACATATAGTCCAACATTTGTACTTCCACGTGTCCCTGTTTTTTTTTTTTTTTTTTTTTTTTTTTTTTGGAGGGGGCATTTCTGCCTTTATTGGACAGGAAAGCTGAGAAATAAAAGGGGGGAGAGGGAGGGGAAGACATGTAGGAAAACCATCACAGGTCAGATTTGATCCCTGGACCTTGCATACCCGCACGCCCACTCTACCAACTGAGCTAATCGGCCGCTGTACTGCCACATTTCAATACATTGTATAATGCAGCCACCTAGATTAAAATGTGAAATTCCTGCATCAACAGGAATTAGGAAGTTCAGCAGCAGCAGGAGCAGCTATATGGTGAGTAAAGAAAAGTGAATGTGGAAGTCAGCTGTCTGTTGTACAAAATGTGTTTAAAATGTTTTTGTGTTTGCCTTATTTCACTAACATCACAATGTCATGTTTATCAGTGCTGTTATGCACTTGTGAACTTTTAAAAACTGTGTTTTATAGCATTGTGTGTAGCCAATGAAAAGTTTATGACATAGATGTAAATGTGGAATATTTCCAAATTTCAATCTGTCACACAATATCGAGATTGAAATTAGCTTTGTTTGTTTTAGAAGTTAGTTAGCTAGCTAGCTACATAATACATACATTTTAAAGCTAATTTGTCATTGTGCGTTGTACATTTCTGCCTTGGCCACTTCTGTGTGTTTCTGTGTGTGCGTGCATGCATGTGTGTGCGAACAATGGTGGTTCACATGCACAAGAGAAAACATGACAACATGAACTGTGTGTGTGTGTATATATGGAGATGTCTTCATTTCCTGGATGGAAATTATACCCTTTCCCATTCATTTCCTATGGCGTTCATTTTTGACCGTAAACAAAAAAAGTGTGACTAAGTTGAAAAAATCACTCAAAATTCAAAGAAAGTAGTCACAATTAATGTTATGTGTGCAAATGCCTTTTGTGAAGGATATGATAAGGTATTGAGGCAATCTGATAAAAAAAAAAGCCATATTATGGTACAGGGAACGTGTAAATTGGTCATTTTTGACCGGACCAGTGTTAGAAGGTTAAATATGATACACCAGTACAATAAAGTTTGTGAGCATCCACTCAAAATTCTCCTCACTCTCTGCACTGAATGTGAGTGTGTGAAAAATATTTTCGGGACAGTAAGAAGTGATGCTGGTGACCAGGATGGTGTGTGGATAAAAACACAAACCCTAGCATGTTTATGTCAATTTACTTTAAGCAGACATATTATGCTCATTTTCAGGTTCATAATTGTATTTTAAGGTTGTACCAGAATAGGTTTACATGGTTTAATCTTTAAAAAAAAACACCATATTTTTGCATGGATGTTTTTTTTCTCAAAGTTGTAGAAATAAAAACACATAGTCCAACATTTTGTACTTCCACGTTTTTTTTTGGGTTTTTTTTTTTGGGCATTTCTGCATTTATTGGACAGGAAAGCTGAGATATGAAAGGGGGAAGAGAGAGAGGGGGGGGAAGACATGCAGGAAAAGCGTCACAGGTCAGAATCGAACCCTGGACCTTCTGCATTGAGCATCAAACCTTTACATGTGCACCCGCTCTACCAACTGAGATAATCGGCCACTGGACTTTCCACATTTCAATACATTTTATAACGCAGCCACCTAGAGTGAAATGTGAAATTGCTGTGTCAACAGGAACCAGGAATTTCAGCATCAGGAGCAGCTGTATGGTGAGTAAAGAAAAGTGAATGTGGAAGATAGGTGTCTGCTGTACAAAATGTGTTGAAAATGGTTTGTGTTTGCCTTATTTCACTGTCTAACGTCACAATGTCACGATTATCAGTGCTGTTATGCAGTTGTGAACTTTTAAAAACTGTTTTATAGCATTGTTTGTAGTAGGGCTGGGACGACTCGTCTTTGTAAAAACAAAGAGGAGTTCCAGCTCCTCGTGAAATATGGGAATGCACGGTAAGATCAAATCAAATAGTTATGCATAGATACCCTGTTATGTTACCGGCTTGGATTTCCTGTGGCAAGAAAAACCGTGTCCGCCTGGACAAACATCTACAGGAGGCACATGGGATTCTTGCACAAAGCGTAAGTGTATTCATTTTGGTTTGATTTGGCAAAAAACACGTGTGCAAGATCTGTTGTAAATCTAATATTGTTTTCCTCTTAAGTTTGTCTAATATTAGAATTTGTTTGTTAATAGGAACGAGAACCAGTAATGAATCAGGCAAAAAGAGCTGCAATCATTAAAGAGCTCGGCAAACTAAGGAGCTCTGAGCCTGATGTGCCCATGGTCTTGGGGTTGGACATGGGGATTACCGCAAGATGGTACTTTTAAGTTGTGTTAATATTATTTGTGATTCCCTGGTAACAAGGGGACTGAAAAGATGGCTTTCATCATCATATTCCATTAATTTCCCCATCCATCTATACACCAATTAAACTTTAACTTTCTATTGTGTAGTTTTTTTGTCTTTTCTGTACCAACCACAAATGTTGTGACGTATACGTAAATTTGGAAGCACAGGGTTTTAATTTCCAATTTAAATCAGTTAAATTTCATTACAGAGGCTGATTGTCCTAACGTGGATCTGGAAATGGCTGACCATGAGGAAGATTTTGAGGAGCAGTTTCTTCCTTCCAACCCTCTCCCTGGGCCCCACAACAACTCCTCTTCTGACCCACTTCCACTTCAGCCACTTCCTTCCAGCAGTGGTCAGCCACTTGATTCCATCGCTGTCGCTGGGTCCCTCAACTGCTCCTCTGCCACTGACCCACTTCCACTTCAGCCACTTCCTTCCACCCCTGGGTCCCACATGTCCTCCCAACCCTTTGACAGTGGGACACATTGTGAAAACTGCAAGCAGCTGTCGTCCAGGGTGCTGCAGCTAGAAAAGAAAGTAGAGTATTTGATGGCAGCACGAACACCTAACCGTGTTCCATCAAAAACACTCCTATCAGCTCAGAAAGACGAACAGATCCGCAAGGGGAAAACTGGAGAACATTTATTTGGTAATTTTTCCTTTCCTTTTCAGTTACAATTTTGGCAAGAGAGGATAAAGACATTTACAGTTAGCTAATTCTTTCGCTTTTCACCTTTGTTTCTTGGGGTTGTCCATCTAATATTAACTGTTTTTTAACTGCAGAAAAAGTTATAAAAGACTTCCAGAAGTTTCGCCAGGGGTCACGGACCGGGAAAAAAGACGTAGAGAATGCCCGGCAGTCATCGAGCCACTGCTTAAGATTTTGCCTGTACATGTCTTCCGGCATGCCCACAAATACCTTCAATCAAGACCTGAGATTCCGTACTCAGGTCGACAAGTTACGGGCTTAAGTATTTTTCATCTCATATTTATCTTGACCTAAAAAAGACAATTTTCAGAGTTAACCAGGCACAAAATACTTACAAATACAATACAAATTATTCTTATCTATTAATTCCAACTGGGAGTCAGATTTAGTCACTTGTAACTCCTTACCTCTTCCCACTGTTGGACATCATACCTCTACAATAAGGGCTACGCACCGACGACAGCAAAGAACATGTTAAATAACGTCATTATGTTCTTTAAACATATCGAGAGCTCGTTTGAGAAGGAGAGCAAGCTCAAAAAAAGAGACCTCCTCACTCTCCAATATGAGTTAAAGAGAATTGTGGCTGACGTGCAAAAAAAACTTGTTGTCCACTGGCAAAAGGTCTTACGCCATAAGACAGGTAAATGTTTTCAATTTCTTTCATTCTGGTATTGTTTAATTTCTGAAAATCAAATTGTATGTCCTATAAATATGTTGTCATCTAAATGCATGCATGTCAAACTGTTATTGCAGAGAATCAGGTCACTGCAGTACAGGAGAAGCAGTTCATGCTTGCTGCGAAGACAAGAATACCTGAACGGTTAAGTAAGTAGACTTCATTATTTACATTATTTGCATTGCTTTTAACAGGTACCCAATTACATTGTTTTGCAGCACTTGGAATTTGTTTTTAAGTTTCACAGTCAACCCTGAATACCATGCAGCGCAAGCTCAAGCCACAGTCTGCATTACCAACAGTCACCTGAGCTAAACAGTTCACATCACCTGCAAAACTCATTCCAAGCCACACAACTCTTAACACACGTCTCAAAACAGGCTCAGTGCAGCCAAACACTATGAACAATCCTCATCTAGATAACACACACTGTCACTCAGAACACACTGAGAGTAAAAACACTAGCATCCAACACCAATACAGAAATTACAAACTTTTTCATCTTTACAGTTTGAACAATTTGAGTGACTTGACACTACTCAATAGTTTATTTAAGGAAAATATATACCAATTTTTACGTAAGGTAAATAAGAAGGAATGAAAATCAGCAGTTTTCTTTGATATAGTATTTTGTCTCTAGTAATTTATGGAATTACTGGGAAAAAAACTAAAGGTACATACATAAAAGCCTTTTTTAACATCGAAGGCAGGGGACTACAGATGAAAAATAGCCTTTTGGCTAATTCTGGCTTTTTTAACCCATGGGAAATCATGTGTTTTATTAAATTGCGCTGTTCCCTTCCATAAATAAACTAAACTGAAACATACGTAACAGTAACAAAGAATAGTGTGACTAATCCTGCCTCTCTCCAGCATCATGTGGCAAGTTTTCTTCATCACGTTGGATGTCTGCACCATCTCTAAATACAAATGAATGTAGTGTTTCCATTGCTTTCACCTCCATTACTTTCTGAAAAACAGTACGAACGCAGTTTTACTATTGTAAAGATATAGTGTTTTTCTTTTTTTTTTTTTTTTTTTATATAGCTGTGTATATAACCTCAGACATCTTACCTGGACATGTTGGTATCTTTGCTCTTTTACCTGTTATTCTCAAACGGTACAGTGTATAATTGTTTCCTTCTTATTTGGTATTTGTACACAAAAAAAGGCTTTCTGAGCTTTCTCTATATAAATACCATATATGTTCACTAACTAGTCTAAAACAAGACATCTGCTTAGGCTTTCAGCTAAAATTGCAATCAGCAGTGTTTTATAGGCACCACACTGAAATCTATTCTGTTTTGAATGTGTGGTTAACAGTTTTGACAGCGGTGTGTTAGCATTTGAACAAAGTGCTGTAGATCTACAGTGTTGTGCACGTTGTGGTTAAAGTCATGGGAAAAATGTGTAGAGTTTTGAAAACTGTGTTCAAGCAATGAAAAACGAACTAGCGTTTGGTCCACATGAACTGCTGCTGTGCAGACTGTAGTCAGAGTTTTGCACGTGACTCCAGTTGTGCCCACTGTCGTTTAGCAATCGAAAAAAACTGTAATACCAATCATTTCTTTACAGAAAAATCTAAAAGCTTTGTCTTGCGATATATAAAAACTTTAACTTACAGGCACATTTGTGAGTAATATATTTATCTTTTGCGTTATGAATATGCTTTGGACACCATAATTGACATGCCACGTCTTTGACCCATATATCTTGCCATGTTTTGTAGAAAGCGTAAACTGCAATCGGGGAGACGAAGCTGAACACTCTAAGCTGATCGGCTACGTAATGGGCTACCTCTCCATGCTGACTGGACACAGGTCCATTGTGCTGACCAACATGACGAAAGAGCACGTAAACAAGTGTGAGACATGGAGTCATGGGAAGAGATTCCAAGTTCTGGTTAGTATTTATTTAGGGGTGGTGGGTCTAAGCAATGAACATTTCATTGGTGAAATTAAAATGAGATTGAAGTCAGCATTGTATAGTCCCATAGGCCACACACACAAGTCACCAGTGAATTGTTCTGCTCTTTTAAAGTCCACCTCTCCACAGAAATACACTAATGTTTAGTATTTTATATCCTAAGGTGGATGACCACAAAACGGTGCGGTCATTTGGTCAAGCGGCATTTTCCCTGAACAATGAGGAGTACGGATGGCTGGAACACTTAACGAAGGGCAGTTGCTGTAGGCCAGGACAGGAAAGCGTATATGTATTCCACACTCCAGGCGGCAGGCAGATCCAAAAGCCTTTAACATTTCTTGCATCTGGCTTGGGTCGATGCCGGTTTGAAGGGGACTGTAACCTCCCGTCAGATTCGGAGCAGCGTCTCCACTCAAGTAAGAAATTAATATAAGTTGGATTATGGCCATAGATCAGAATTTGTAGAATCATCAGTTTTTGGGAGATAATTACAAGTGAGATGATGTTGATGTTTGCATTTAAGTAGAAGTAACAAATTTGGCGTAAACACATTTTAGAGACTGGACGTCATAAGTTTATTGGGAGCGTTGATTAAGACTGTTGACACACAGTTGCTCAAAGGACTGTTTTCATATCAAACTTTTGTAAAAACGTCTTTGATTGGGTTTCCAGGCCAGCCGACACCTCTCAGCGACGGAGAGGAAGCAGGTGGCAACCCAGATGTTCCATAACCCCAGCACGGCAGAGTCGTTTTGTCTGGCTACAAAACGAGAAGGCTGAGGCTGAAAGCCCTGGAGGATGCCCTCGATGACGATGATGATGACCTCGATTCCAGCTCAAATGAGGAACCTGTTTATGATGACCACACTACATCTGACTCATTGTCGGAGGAGGAGATGAGCAAAAATGTCTGCCACAAAGCCTCTGCTCAGGCAAGGTTTAGCACCCCCTGTCGGGCAGGCTCTGAGGGTTGTGCCAGCACCCCTCGTCCTCACTGAGGAGACAGCTAACTTGAGGCCCTTTTACTTTACTTTTATTTTTTTGCACCGGTTTGGGTTTTAATAATAAATGTTCCTAACAGCATGTTTGTCTCTGCCTCTTTTAGTAAGTTTTGAAAAAAAATTTCATGACTGGGGATGGCCAAAGATGCAAATCTGGAATTATTTCAACGGCTCATATTTCAAAGACCGTTTGAGGTATCGGACTGATTCCAATTAGATAAAATTAGATTATTATCGAAGCCTGGAGATTGCTGCATCCAACACAGGTCGCTGTAACTGATGAGTTCTGGAGAGTGCTTCAAAATTCTTATCTATGGGTATGCCGTAGATGGTCTTGAAGTTGTTCTACTTGCACAAACATTACTGCATAAAGTACAAAATTACGAGAACTGGAAACAATGTTAGATCAATACATCCTGGAATAAAACATTATCTGCTTAGAAGTGAATTTAATTGAATAATACTCAATAAGTTGTGGGGTCCCTGTTAACCAATACAAAACATTTAAGAGAAGAAAATAAACAATCTCGTAAATATCAATTGACCCCACACATGTAATAAAATATCTGGCATTATGGCTCAGATGACATTACTATTATTACATGTAATAATGGTATTTAATAATGGCATTCATTTTACATATTCAGTGAAGACATGCACACCAATGTGTTTACGCACTCAAGACAGTCTGAGGACACTTTGAGCAAGTTTACACTCCTTCCTACTTTTTGCCGTAAAGTTGATATACAGTCCCTCCAGAAAAACACGATTATGCGATCGTATAATTCAATGCATAAATCAGCCAAAGTCTGCATATTTATGCGGGGGGTGCATTTTTTCAAATACGCAGCACTTTCGCCGTATAAATTGCCGAATAAGACGCAAAATATGCGGGGCTTGCATGATTTCATAATCCCCGCATTTTCGTGGCAAAAGTCACATATATCTTAGCAGAAAGTTGAAAAATGTTGCGTTTACTTCACACAAGAGCTGCCATTTTCCCGTTGCCATGGGAACGTTATGAAGTGACATAATTACGCAACGTGAACATCATTGAAAAGCTGCAAACCCCGCGATGAAGCCATGATGAAACTGCAGTTTTTGCAAGTTCCCGCAATTTCATCGCATAAAATTGCATAAATATCCCGCATATTCCATTGCATTTTTTAAGAAAACGTGCCGCACAATCAAGGATTTTTGCCCGCAACAATCACAAAAAAACTCCGCATTTTTCTGGAAGGACTGGATATAGTGAAGTACATTGTCTACTGAACCAAATGTACAGTACATGTGACTCAAAAAGGCAATGGCTGGAAAAAATATGCTTGGCTGGTGGATTTTTTTTGTTTGTTTGTTTATTAATGTGTATGTATGTACAGTATGTAGGTGTGTGTTTATATTTTTATAATACTGGCTCAATGCTATGCATACAGAATTTGTTATAGTAAAATGTTGAAAACTCAAAGATGTGCAAACTCTAGAGCACCTCCATTTTTTTTGGGGATTACCAATTTTTCCTTTAACAAAATAAAAAACAAACTCGCAACATGAACAAATCCCCCCCCCTTCCGTCATCACCACCCACCCTGACAAAAATCAAGATGACGCACTAACTACAATATTCCAGGTCATTCAACAGAATAGTAACAAAATAGTCAATAAACCATAAACCAAAAAAAAAACATGTATGAATAACGACACCATAAGCCCATCATACACACAACAAACATTGAAACAATAAAAGTTGGATGAAATCAAATTAATACATGTCGATTAACAGAACGGCTCTGCTAAACTGCTGTTGCAATGCTAATGCTAGCCCAGTTGGTTTCATTACTACTGAAATAAATCCTTTGTTAGCGCGGCAGTTCCATCGTTTTGGGAAAGCCAGGCTGGGAGAATTGTGGTTCTAAGCAGGCAAAAGAACTTGAAAAAGAATTTCTGTGTTGGGCTACTTTCAGTAGGCCACGCTTTAGCTGGGAGCTGATCTGGACCCCCCTGCTGAGAGATGCAGTGGAATTGTTGCTCCTTCTGGAGTAGAGGAAGAGTCAAGAACAATAGCAGTTGGTACTTTTATAGGGTTGGTGATATCACAGCACTTCACACTTAATGGAGACTGAGTTGGGTGGCAGTTCCCTATGAACAAGTCTAATATAAGTTAGATAAATGAGTTCATATTTGGAGTTCCATGGATATCAACGGTCACGTTACCTTCATAATAGGGCTAGATGATTAATCGAAAAATAATCGTAACCGAAATTCAGAGCCTATAACCGACGTAATTTTACCAAGTCGGTTATTTCGGTCTTTTAATCCTATTAATATTTCCGCGGCCGCCCACTGTGTGTTAATGTACTTTCCCCTTAAAACATATTATGGCCGCCGCGTGTGTAGTCACGTGACTCCGCCCCGTCCAGTCTGCGACCATAGGTGCTTTCCGATCGGATAGTACTTGTACTTTTTAGAGGAAAAGTACACTTCTAAGCTGTTCTAAGAACTACTCTCCCCCAAAATCTTTTTTCCCCGTTTGCATTCCCACTGGCCAAGTGGCCATAGGGACTGGTAGGAGGGGTAAGGGAGTGACGCAAGCACGGCAACGGTCTTTATAGCATCGTCACTAGACCTTAGCATCACATACAACAACAAATGATGCTAATACTTGTGCACTTTTCCTATATTAAATGCACGTCCATTCTCGTAGTAATTCACGTAATGTTTTGCTCAACACAGACGGGGCTTTATTATATCCGCAGGACACACTTGTGTAGTTTAACTCCGAAAAGACAGTTAACCACAGGTTCCCGTTAATCTTATGATGGACATTTATTTATTTTCTACATTTTTTGGAAACTTAAATTACTTTTTGTACTTTCATTGTAAAATCTGTTGTAGATTTCAGTTCAGTTGTTTGAAATATTTAATAAATAAGCATTAATTGCTATCTGTGTGTTGTTTCTTATTTTAGATTCACAAAGATAGGATTATGCACTCTTTCGTTAGAAAAAATAACCGTGAACATATTTACAGTATAAGAAAAGAAAAAAATATTAAAAAAATCGTTCAATAATCGCAATCGAGGTAACTTGTTCGATTAATCGCAATTATGATTTTAGCCAAAATCGTCCAGCCCTACTTCATAATCCAATTTGTTTTTACGACCTGTCAAAAATCACACTTAAGACATTTTAAAGTCTAACGTTCTAGTTTTTGGATTTTAGACCTTTAAAAAAAAAAAAGGACCCACAGAGTATGACATCTCATAACTTTTAAAGATTTCATTCATTTGTTAGTGTTTATACGTTAGATCAAGGTTCTCCGCTCCTTTCAGACGGCAGCTCCACTTCACACAGCTAAATGGTTTTTAACATGCGTTAGGGTTCTCATGTGTTTACGTAAACTCCCGCTGTCTGTATAAGCTTTCTTACAGACTGAGCAACTAAATCGTTTCTCTCCTGTGTGGATTCGCATGTGTATCCGTAAACTTCCACGCTCTGTAAAAGCTTTCTTACAGACGGAGCAGCTAAATGGTTTCTCTCCTGTGTGGATTCTCATGTGTTTCTGTAAACTTCCACTCTCTGTAAAAGCTTTCTTACAGACCGAGCAGCTAAACGGTTTTTCTCCTGTGTGGATTCTCATGTGATTCTGTAAATGCCCGCTCTCTGTAAAAGCTTTCTTACAGACTGAGCAGCTAAATGGTTTCTCTCCCGTGTGGGTTCTCATGTGCGTCTGTAAATGTCCACTCTCTGTAAATGCCTTCTTACAGACAGAGCAGCTAAATGGCTTCTCTCCTGTGTGGATTCTCATGTGTTTCTGTAAACTTCCACTTACTGCAAAAGCTTTTTTACAAACGGAGCAGCTAAATGGTTTTTCTCCTGTGTGGATTCTCATGTGTCTATGTAAACAGCCACTCGCTGTAAAAGCTTTCTTACAGACGGAGCAGGCAAACGGCTTTTCTCCTGTGTGTATTTTCATGTGTTTCTGTAAATTTCCACTCTGTGTAAAAGCTTTCTTACAGATGGAGCAGCTGAATGGTTTTTCTCCTGTGTGGACTCTCATGTGTTTCTGTAAATTGTCACCCTGTATAAAAGCTTTGTTACAGAAAGAGCAGCTAAATGGCTTCTCTCCTGTGTGGATCCTCATGTGTCTATGTAAATGTCCGCTCACTGTAAAAGCCATCTTACAGACTGAGCAGCTAAACGGTTTCTCTCCTGTGTGGGTTCTCATGTGTGTTTGTAAACTCCCACTGACTGTAAACACTTTCTTACAGACTGAGCAGCTAAACGGTTTCTTTCCTGTATGAGATCTCATTTGTCTCTTCAGATGTCCACTAGTGCCAAACCTTTGCCCACACTCAGTCTCACCAGTACTACATCTCAGATCACTGACCGGGACTTCAACATTATTCAGAGACTTTAAACCTGACTGGGGTTCTCTGGTCTCCTTCCAGTCATTATTGTCATAAGTCTTAGATTCAGAAGAGTCTCCAGTCTTGTCAACAATATCTGGTTGTAAATGTGTATCTGGATCTGAGTTCATGGCTGGTTCTGGTCCTCCACAGTCCTCTCCATCAGCTTCTGTTTTCATCTGTTCAGTTTGTCTTTGATGAAGTTGTGAGAACTGAGGGTTCTCTTCTTCATCTTCACTCTTCATTGGGACAAAGAACTTGGTCATATCAGCCTCCTCTAGCCCTTGAAGCTGCTCTTCGCCCCGACTGATCCGCAGTTCCTCGTTAATGGGTGGGGGCTTTGTGTCCTGGTCCAGACTGGAGCTCCAATCCTGCTGATGTTCTTCACCAACAATCACTTTCTGGACATCTGATGGTATAGCTGAAACACAAACAAACAGCCATTCATGTGAATCTTAATCATTTCCTAAAATGTTAAATTGATTAATTCATAAGGACACATGTTCATATTTACATCTTCTTTACCCTAGGTCCCCAAAGGTCATCATACAATACTGAGTGCAAATTGCCTCACTGCTGACTTTTTGAAGCCAAGAGCTTGTTCACTTCCATTCTGAAAACATATGACATAACTGTGCTTTTCAACCAGCTTTAAAAGCTGTGCCCGTCTGAGAAAATGACCTAGCTGGAAGGTAGGACAATTTCTGCTGCACCAGATCAGAGGAGATGAGGCCCTGCTCGACTCCATGTTAGCTACGGCAAACACTATGGCTAACCATCTGAGAAGTGGTCATTTGAGAAAGGGCAGGCACTTTAAAAAAAATACCTGGCAGGTGAATGGATGGACCATCTGTCTTTTGCGTCTACAATTGTTTTTTTTTGAATGAACAGTCTTGGGCATCACACACACCTAAATCATTCCAGTTGCTGCCAGTAGCTCCTCCCCTAATACTGATGGGTGCGGTAAGCTGGTTGTTCAGACACAAGCGCAGTATTATATTTATTTATTATTTCTGAGTGATAATTCTCGCGTGATATTGCAAGATTACTGCTGCCGTGCACTCAATACCATTTAAAAAAAAAAAAAACATGAGTGACCGAAAATTCTCTCTCTCCGTTCAGAATGACCAGCGGAAAGAATTCCCTCTGCCCAATTTGAATGTGTGGAAATAGCCAGTGATTTTCATACCTTTGTTTTATTAAAAAAAATGAACAATCATGTTTTATTTATTTAAAAAAAAGATTACTGTAGCGTATGAGACCGAAGGAAAAACTACATGGTTGAATGCAGTAGAGTACGGTAGGTTTACAAACTAGAAACGGCGGCAAGCAAGCAGGAAAGTCAAAGCCCCAGCCATGGCAAAACTGGGATACCATATATGATGACAGGGCTCCGTGGTTGTGGAGGCTTGACTTTTTCAACAGCCTGCGGGTTGCTTATTGGGATTACGGTGCAATCTATTTGGAGTGGGTCAAAATGGCCATGGTAGTCTGCCTAATTCCTGTCTCCAGTATGCCAGCAGAGAGAGGATTCGCCCTGCAGAACCGCATCAAAACAGCATAGCAATGTCGCCCTTTGTACTGTAGTTTGTATTGTTTAATTTCCTCTGCCTAGCAAATAGAAAACATGCCTATTTTAATTCGGATCTTCACTTTAAAAAAGAGGCATGGCTTTCGCTTTGCATGGTAGAATTTTAACTTGCACTTGTAGATGTAGCGACGAACTGTGTTAACCGACAATGGTTGAACACGGTCTCACGGCAGTTTGTGAAATGGTCACGTTTTTTTAATGTATTGATTTGTGTACACGGACACGATTATCTTGTTTATTTCGTGTTGCTGAGAACGTAATGTATTTGTGCTGGTCAGCACGTAATGGGAAGCATCTATACGGAGGTTGGGTTTCGGGGTTTAGGAAAAGAAGAACGGGGAAAGGACACGTCACACGCCGGGACACGAGCCACGGTCTCTGGGGGACACGCCACAAAAGAAGAACGGGGAAAGGACACGCCGGGACACGAGCCGCGGTCTCTGGGGGACACGCCACAAAAGAACGGGGAAAGGACACGCCACACGCCGGGACACGATCCTCGGTGTCCGCGGTGAAAGTCCTGTGTTGTTTGACCCATCCACCACCCCAACCAACCTTCCTAAGCGGATTTTCGGCATTTCATACTACTCGCTACCGTAGTCGTGCTAGATGATGAAATTCAGAAGTTAAGAAACGTTCTTAAACTGTCAGCTTTTTTAACTCAAAAATGAGGTATAATGTAATTTAAATTAGGTTTATTGACCATGAATTTAAAAATAAAAATGTTGAAAAAAGTGACAAAAACCTTTTAAAAAAGTGTCAAAAGCATTAAAAAAAAGAGCCAAAAACGCTGGAAAAAGCACCAAAATTCAAATTCACTTTTGACCTGGATGTACAAGAAGTTCAAGGTTGACAGGAAGACAACACAACGGTTAATTTGTATAGAGGAACTTATCTTTGCCCTAGCAATCGAGCATCTTGCAGAGTGTATCTGTTCAGATGGTTACAGTGCAGACAAATGTATTAAACTAAAATATCATTATATGCTGATGATGTTTTGTTGCACGCAGAGCTTTTGCCGTAGCCTACGTAAGTGGCCTGAAGTTTATACTTGTGCGTTGGTGTGTGTGTGTGTGTCGGTCAAATAGCAGGGCCAGCACGTGTGTGGGGAGTGTGTGGACCATCTCTGGATATAGGATAAATTGACGAGCTAATAGCCAGCATATCTGCAGAGAAACTTGCATGCTTAGGAATTCAGATCACAAAGTGCCACACCTCTCTATTCGAGGCAAAATATCCTCCATTAGTATCTAAATTACAGTCTAGTATACAGTTTTGGAAGACCCTTCCAATATCACTACTAGGGTAAATCAATGCCATCAAATGATCTTTTTGCCCCAATTATCCGTACCCATTTCAGGTTATTCCTGTTTCTTGTCAAATCCTTCTTTAAAACAATTAGACTCAATCATAGTCCCATTTTTGTGGGACTTCAAAAACACATAGAATAGGCAAGGCACAGCTTTGCAAATCTGGAAGGGAAGGTGTCTTGGCACTGTCAAATTTTTTCATCATATTATTGGGCTTCAAATGTTAGGATCATGACATAACTGGCTAGATAACAGCAACCTCACCAATCTGGCTTGAGATGGAAAAGGAGGTATGTCATCCTCACTCAGCCGTTCTATAACAATACACCATTGAATCATTGTTTAATTGCAATGTAGTAGTTCACAATACCTTGTGCATTTGGAAACAAATGAAATCACATTTTAATCTGAAGCCCATAGTCTATGATCTACTTATTGTCAGAAACCCTATCTCTGTACCAGCAAATTAAGAGAACACTTTTAAAGTTGGAAAAAAGGCGGGGGTCCATACAATAAGAGATCTGTACATTGAGGGCACCTTTGCTTCTTTTACGCATATACAAAGTACAAACTACCAGGAAGCAACTTCTTTAGGTATTTGCAAATAAGAGTCTATGTCAAAATAATATGAGACCTTACAATATGAGGTCAGTTGATGCCACCCTGATGCCTGGGTAGCTCACCTGGACCTAGAGTGTGTGCCCATGTATAGAGGTTTACTCCTCGACGCAGCAGCCGCGGGTTCGACTCCGACCTATGGCTCTTTGCTGCATGTCGTTCCCCCTCTCTCCCTTCACATCTTCAGCTGTCCTATACAAATAAAAGGCCTAAAATCCCAAGAAGAAATGGGTATTGAGATCTCAGACACTTTGTGGGAGGAGAGCCTGGAGCACATCAATCGATGCTCTAATAAAAGGCAAGGCACTTCTTATTCCAATTCAAAATTCTACACCGTCGGAGAGGCGGCACAAAATGGTCCCTGAAATTTCCCCTACTTGTGGCAGATGCCTCTCAGCTGATGACACACTAAGCCAGAGTTTTGGCATGTTGGATCAATATTTTCAAACAAATATTTGACAAACTTAAAATTCGACTAGAACCAGAAACACTGATTGCTATTCTGGGAAAATCTGAATATTTAAGAAAATTAAGCAACACCCAGCTACGTTTCCTGTCCTATAGTCTCATCACTGCAAAGAAACTGCTTCTCACGCACCGGAAAAAGAAAGATGTTCCCACTAAGATGTGGCTCAGTGATCTTAAGAACACACTACATTTAGAAAGAATCAGGTAAAGTCTTATGGGAAAACTTTCATACTCTGACAAGGTGTGGTCACCTCTCACTCTTCATCTGTAACCTACGAAGTATCATTCTTCCTGTAACAACACTGAAGTAGAACTGATGGAAGGGTAGGGCAGGGGGGAGGGGGGGCATGATGAGTGTATTTCTTATATTGTTTTTTAATTTTTTTGTTTACGCGTTTTACTTTCAGTTGTTAGTTCTGTTCTTCATATGTTCTACAAAACAAAAGAGCATATTATATATAGGTTAACGTATGTGGTTGTTCACATTCACTGTGTGCATATTAACATGCTCAATAAAAAATTTGAAAAAGTAAACTATTAACTACACTTAAGACTGAAGTCTCTAACGATTTAAAAAGAGTGACAGCATACTCATGAACGGGTCCAGCGTGGTTTGAGTGCACCATCGGCAGGTTCGCTTTAAATCATGTCTCCTGTATGAAAGAACGGTATCGTGACAGCACTGCATTTTTGAAAACACATATTTCAAACTCAACAGAGGAGCGACATCAACTTTTAAATTATCAGCTGATTTAGTTTGGCATGTCTTCGTTATTTGTAGCGTGGACACAAGGGCTGCAGCTCATTCGGAATACGATCTCGTATTTTACGAAAATAGTTCACCGAAACGTGTTTCTCAAAACAATTTGAGAGAGAAATAGGCCATGCAGTTGCTGAATCTGTCTTCATTTCATATCAGTAAAGGTCAGTTTAAAAGATTTTTGTCAAGTTTTGAGAGGCGGGGAGTCGAACCGGCCACTCCTCATTTGCATAAAGTTGGCTGGATTCAGCTTTATGCAAATGAGAAGAGGGCGACTCGACGGCCCGCTTCTCCATCCCTGTATGGATGGGATATTATTTCTATCTTTGTTGTCAGTCTGTTGATGTTTCAAAAAGAGTTTAACCTGAGCCAAACATAAACAATGAACGCCACAGAACTTACTTACATAAATTACTTTAACGTAGATTTTCTTTAGGGCTTTATTACATGGTATCGGACCGGTGCATAAACTCCAGTACTTCCCAGTACCAATACCAGCGTTTTAGGCAGTATCGGAGCTGATACCAGTATCGGAACATCTCTAGTATGTTCGGGTATATGCTTGGGACTTTAGCTTATTAACAGTAACCCCCAGAGTTAGACAAGTCGAAACTAGGGGTGCACTGATCCGATATTAAGATCGGATATCGGCCCCGATATTGACAAAATAGCTGGATCGGGGATCGAAAAAATTAACAGATCCACGGGCCGATCCAGTTTTTTTTGTTTTTTTTCTCCCCTCCATCGCGGCACTGGGACCCCGGTTAACTGCGTACCCTTCTCACTCATGGTAGTAACTTTATAACACAACAATTAATAACCCACAACTAACTTTCTTTAAAAGGATAAAACTAGGGCTGCAACAACGAATCGATAAAATCGATAAAATCCGATTATTAAAAAAAGTTGTGGCACGGGCGCACGGTGATGATTCAGCACCTAAAACGTAAACATGTTGGAGTCCTTGATGAGAAGGAAGGGAGTTCAACAGCAGGGTAAAGTCACTACAGAATCCTACTTTTGTTCCGTTTTGAAGTGAGGAACGTAACGTCCCTCTTCTGGTGCTGGTGTGGTGTTTACTCCTTATCCAGCTTGACAAGCATGACAAGCTAGCATTAGCTTGTTAATAACAGTAGTAAAGCAGGCAAGACTAAAGACGTTTTTATTCACTCGCCTTTTGTGGCCCATTCATTTTTCAATCTGTTATCATGTATATATTCTGTGCTTTGTCCCGTATCAGTTATTGTTGACAAATATGTGCGTGTGTTGTACTTTTTAATTTCATTTTAAAGTTCTTTTATAGCACTTGGTCATCTTAAGCTGTGTTTAAATGAACTTAACTTGCACTTACTACAATGATGGTAATAATTTAATGAATAAGCTTCAAGTAAGTGTGTGTGTGTGTGTGTGTGTCTCTTGTCTGTATCTGCTCTTTGGGTTTCTTACCTTTACACAACTATTAACTAAAACAACAAGTATGTATGTACGTATGTATTGAGTTGATGTAAATTAATGATTTTTTTTTTTTTAAATCCGATTCATCGATTAAATCGAAAAAAATAATCGACAGATTAATCGATTATTAAAATAATCGTTTGTTGCAGCCCTAGATAAAACACCATACCACATAACAATTTGTGACTTACAAATGTAGCTACGCCGCCGAACGGCATGTTGGGTAACATTATAGCTGCTAGCTAGCCAGGTAGCATAACAGTCTGTTAAGCTGGTAGAGGCTCCGGTCGCTACTGCACATTCAAGAACAGAGAAGAAAGTTAGAGGATGAAGAAAGACCGGAGATACACCAGAACAACGTACGCTCAAGAGAGGAGCCGTCTGTTGTTGTCGTCTATTTTTTTTGTTTCTAAAAACTCGGACATAATTTAGCCACTATCGTTGCCCGTCGCTCTAACGTTACTCGGCCGTGCTAACGTTACCGTGCTAACGTTACAGTGCTAACGTGAAAGACTTGTCACTTCAAGCATGCAGCAGAGCAACATTATGAACGCAATCCAGCTACAGTCCCGCTACAGACCGTTGAGAAAGACGGGTTCAGAGCAATGATTAAAACACTGGATTTAAGATGCCTTGCCTCGCTGAAATACGTCCGCCAACCTACAAACATTATTCAAACAGCGAAGGAGGCTGACAGCAGAGCTACGTTCAGTCGCCCACTACAACCACATTACAACCTAACTTAACCTGTGGCCAAGGTAGTGTTACACATTATATAACAACTAGCTTACAATTATTTTGTTTTGAAAGGGAAACAATGTTAAAGTTGTTTGTATGTGTATTCATTCGATTTGAGTTTATCGACTTTTTACTACTTTGCAGGAAAAAAAAGTTTAGATTCTGTAACTGTTGCATGGATTCTCCTTCATATAACGTTTTATAATCTTGATGAGCCAAGCAAACCCTTTAGTAATCAAAGCTTTTAGTAACCATGATGACATTAAAATGTTTGTGATATTCAATGTACTCCTGACAGTAGAATAAGCCATTATAAACCTATATAAAGGCCCATTATTGTTATTTATTTAAATTCATTTTAAGAAGTTTGATTACATTATATTTTCGATTTGAATGTACAATTGTTTTTTAAATAACAAATAAGAATTCAATACATTACATCTGTTATTTTGTCTTAGTTAGGAAAGTCTGGTGCCTTTAGTCTCTTCCACATGGTGGAAGGAAGGTATAAGGTGCAAAAGGTATACAGTTTATTATTAATTCAAGTTAACCTGTTTCAAACCGGTTTAGTCTGCACCATGGAGGAGAAGCGTGCATTTGCGTCGGTCCTCAGGCGGTCTGGCAAAAACAAAGGTCTTTCCGTTCATTTTGAACGTGGGGTAGCGCGTTTAGGCTGCTGCGGTATGGGGCTACAGGGAGGAGTCGATAAGAACCGCAGCGTTGTACTATGTGTAATTGTTTAACTCTGCGTGTACTTTCCTTTTTTTTTTGGAGCGGAGCTGCTTGGGAACGCAAAACGAACTCCAGTGTAAACTGACAATACAGTTTATCATGTTTAATTATTTTTTGATTAATTGCCCAGCCCAAGTTTGACATAAAAACAATCGCTTCGGGCTGTGCTTTCTAACATGCTGTCAGCATTTGGTTGTTGTTATACGTTCTGTCCACTCGAAGGAAATTCAAACAATTAGCCTCGAAGGGGCACCTACGTCCCGGCGCAACGCATTTCTGGCCGCCGCTTTGTTTACATTTATTTTCAACCATGAGCACACGGTGTCGAACACAAATCAACAGAGAACCCTGTAATGAAACATTAATGATTAAGCCAAACGGTGCCGTCACTACTATTTTCAATGTTTGCAACTTGTTTTTTTGCAGATTGACAGGTAGGGTTGGGTACCGAAACCTGGTTCCACTATGGATCCGGTTCCTACGCAAACGGTAGTATTCAGACCGGATTAGAACGCAAATTTCAGTTCTGACAGAAATATTTTCCCTCTGTTGCTCCGGACAGCGGCAGACTTTTTTTTTCTCTTTCTCCTTTTTCTGCCGAGTGGCGCACGTGCTCACTCGCGGTGTGAAGCGCGTGTCCGCGCTATTCTGCGACATGCACTCTATCACAGCTGATAGACGGCTTTTTGTACACGCTCTGAAACCGACGTAAAAATATATCACACTTTCTCTGTAGTCTACTGTTAGCTAGCTATCGTAAATGAAGGCTACTTTTAAAATGACATATTTTCCCTCTGGGCTCACCAAAACGGACGTAAAGGCATATTAACCATTCACTGCACGTGATCGCTAGTAAACATAGTACACTTGCTCTGTTAGTCTATCATTCAGGACAAGACCCTGTAGCCTGGTGGTGGGGGAGGCGGGACAGCCTCCCCAAATTGTCTGCCCTTTCAAACTCAAACCTGTGTGTACAGGCCTCTTGGACACCATCTGAGAGTTTTCTCCTGTGCAGGACATGCCATAAGTCAGGAGAGGTGTCTTATCTTGCCAGAGAAGGCAAATATGGTCATTTTTCTGCAAAAGAACTGCTAAAGTTTGAAGCTGGTTGGCATACCAACTCAACATTTATTTTGTTGTTACTTGTTAATAGCGTAACTGTTATTTGTTAAATTATTGTAGTTTTGTGTTAGGTGACTTAGGTTTACTTATTATATATTTAAGTACTTTAAAACATTAATATATTGTTAAATTTAAATAATTTTCAATTTTCTTTGATGTCATTTTTCAATCGTTTAAGAATCGGAATCGTTTTAAAAGTACCGGTTCGGCATCGGAATCGTAAAAATTCAAACGGTACCCAACCCTATTGACAGGTTACTGAGATCAATTATACAACAGTGGTTACCAACTAAATAAAAGTTCAATCTGTATGGCAGGGTTTGACGTAAACCCGGGGCCAGAAAGAAAAGAATGTCGGGCAAGTTGACTGAACAGGCCAGCGGCATTGGTTGTGCCTATTAGGGCTTTGACTTTTGCCCAAAAATCATATTCGAAGTTTGTTTGTTTATTAATATTAATATTCGAATATATTTAAATAGTTATTAATAATATTTTGACCATTAAATGCCTTCAGTAAGGCTTATATTGGTATCAAACGTCGTATATGTTCTGTCCACCAGAGGGCAGTGTATCAGTCAGTAGGCGTGCAATGATGTTGTTAGAAGAAAAACACACTGCCACCACTGTTTTTTTTTTTTTAAATTAAAAGTCAGTCCCTGGATTAAACACAAACAATATGCTTTCAACAGGAAGGTCGGACATTTCACCGTAGCCTACGTAAGTGGTCTGATGTTCATACTTTTGTGCTGGTGTGTGCGTCGAGTCGCGTGTGTATGGGTGTGTGTGTGTGTGTCTGGGGAGTGTGTGTTAGAGTGAGAGAGTGACGGTGATTACCGGTAGCTTCAGAGCGAGTAGCGACTCTATAGTCTTAGTGAGAGAAACAAAGTGTCTCCTCTGTTCTTTCTGACCACGGTGGGAAATCTGTAGCAGGAAAAGTTAACCCTCTCCTTGATTTTACGTTGTTTATGGAGAAAGAGAACCAGGAAATGAGTCGGGGGAAATGCGCTACCAAGCCACGGCCGAGCGACGTGCGTCGCCGTGACGTGTAGTTACATTTTGAAATGCGTGAAAAAGCCTCGGAGTCTGAATTGAAAACAAGGTTTACAAGCAAACACATTTACAAAAAAATAATGCCCATAACAGGTTCGAAATTTGAATATTAAGGGCTGCCTAATATTCGTTCGAATATCAATATTTTTTTTAATATTCGAATTATATTTGAATATTGAAGTTCGGCGTCAAAGCCCTAGTGCCTATCACAGCGTATTGCTCGCTAGCTAACTGTAAAGTAGCTTCCACGGTGCCGCGTTCAAACGCTGTCGGAAATTATACAATCAATTCAAAATGAATGTTCAAGGTAGCGCAGTAAACATGGCTGGGAAATATTCAGATTACTACAATATGACCACGAGAAGGAAACACACTTAACAGATGGCTGTTAAAAAAACATGAAACACTTACTATAAATATCTAATATTTGCCTGATCACTATGTCTTCTCCTCTTCATAATATGGCAGTAGTTGAGACCAAATGTTTTGTACTTTAATTTGTCATTGTACAGTAAACAGAGAGAAATAAAGCTTATTTTCTTATTTTTCCGTTTCCGCTTTGTCGCGCGCCGCTGTAAAATAATTGAGTGGTGCACGCCCTCTGGTCGTGCATTCAAAATACTGGCGCACCAGCGAGATCTACTAAATTTGTCGTCACATTGGCGCGTGCCAGCTCGGCTACAGCTACTGTAAAACGCCCTTTACTCTGCCATGCTAACGTTACTCGGCCGTGCTAATGTTAAAGACACGTCACACACAAGCATGCAGCGGAGCAACATTATGAACGCAATAACAATCCACCTACGGTCCCGCTACAGACTGTGGAGAAAGAGCAATGATTAAAACACAGGAATTAAGATGCCTTGCCTCGCTGAAATACGTCCGCCAACCTGCTAACATTATTCAAACACCGAAGGAGGCTGACAGCGGAGCTACGTTCACTCGCCCACTTTTATACAACAACCTTACCTACACACAACGTTACCTGTGGCCAAGGTAGTGTTTATACAACTATCTTACAACTATTTTGTTTTGAAAGGGAAACAATGTTAAAGTTGTTTGTATGTGTATTCATTCGATTTAAGTTTACTTTACTACTTTGCACAATAAAAATAGTTTAGATTCTGTAACTGTTTCATGCATTCTCCTTCATATAACATTATTGTACAATGTTGTGGAGCCAAGCAAACCCTTTAGTAATCAAAGCTTTTAGTAAACATGATGACATTAAAAGTTTTTTGTGATAGTCTATGTACTCCTGACAGTAGAATAAGCCATTATAAACCTATAGTCGAGCAAAAGAAAGAAAATACCGTTATATACCGTGAAACCGCCAGAATCTTAAAAAATACCGTGATATAAATTTTTGGTCATACCGCCCAGCACTAACGTGTCTACAAGCCTTAATGTTTAAAAAAAAAAAAAAAAAAACGTCTGAATAGCTAGGCCTACTTCTTCAAACACTACAAAATTGTGACAAATCACGGGCCCGGGTCCATTTAACAGATCCGGCCTGATTCTGGGCCGGATCCAGTTCGGAACTGATCCAGATCTGGCCCACCTTTGGGCCAAAATTACCACAAAATAATCCTTATCGGTTCTGGAAGTGGCCCAGTGCCGGTCCAGATGTGAGAACCGGATTTGCACCGGTTGGCCATAACTTTGAACTCACACATGCACTGACTTCACAGTCTAACGCCCCAACCCCCGGACTTTCGTCTACCCACCTACTGTGCTATATTTAATACTATTGACAATATTGATAATACTGTGCAATTCCATTACTGTGCAATATCTATTGAAAATGTGGCGCAGCACTGCTGGCGACACGGGCACGAGAGAACGGGCGAAGAATTAAAGTTTACAAGCACAGAAAACGCTGTTAACAGTTTGAGACGATGCTTCCTGTTATTGCTCAACACCCCCAGCACAGAGTCTACCAGCAGTGCTCCAAAATAACAGCTAGAAATAAAAACCACAACAATTAGGGATGCATCGGCTGAACATCGGTAACGGGCGATATTTGCCTCGTTAACTGCCATCGGGGAATAAAAATGACATTCGCCGATGATTATGTGTCATGAACGCTGTGCTCAGGAGAAACTTTTTTTCCCTCTTTTTATTTGGGCGGGGGGAGAGACCGAGACGGAAGAGGGCACCCGCGCACTCTCCTCAGTAACTTTGATTAAACAAAGAAGATGGCGGTCGTGTGGCAATATTTTACAGTTTCAGAGAAAGATCAGCGTTTTGCAGTTTGCGATACGTGTTCCATTGAAATTTCAAGAGGGGGGGCTGTTAGAAAGTCATTTAACACAACAAATCTCATTGGACATTTGAGAAGCAGGCACGAGGCGGTGTACGGCGATTACCTGCAAGCTGACCAAAAACGGAAAAATGAAGCCGCCAAGAAAGCGCAAACCCCCGGTAAGACTCAGACTTCAATTGACACGGCGTTTGAGAAAGCCAAACAGCTGCCTCCAGACAGCGCCAAAGCGAAACAAATAACAAACAAGGTGACGGAGTTCATCGCTTTAGATGACCAGCCTTTCTCTGTAGTGGAGGACGTGGGTTTTCGGAGTCTGATGAAGTTTATGGAGCCACGCTACACGCTGCCGAGCCGGCGTCACTTTGCCGAGGTCTGTCTCCCCGAAATCCACAACATTGTGGCCACGCACATTCATGAGCTACTGGCTTGCGACATCGCTGCAATCAGTTTCACCACAGATATATGGAGTTCAGATGTAAGCCCTGTGAGCATGCTTAGCCTCACGGCACAGTGGATTGATAAGGACTTCAACCTGGTGAAGGCAGTGTTGCACTCCCAGGAGTTCGCAGGTACCCCTCAGCATCTGCCATCTCGGAGGCATTTGAGAAAATGTTCCAGACGTGGAAAATCGACAAAACCAGAGTGCATGCTGTCGTGAGAGATAATGCTAGGAATATGACGAAAGCTATGATGGACAGTGGTCTGGCTAGTTTTGGCTGCATGGCACACACACTGCAACTGGCTATTCATGACGGTGTTTTTAGCCAGCGCAGCCTCACGGATGTTGTGGGTATTTGCCGAAAAATCGTCGGCCACTTTAAACACTAGGGCTGAACGATTAATTGCATTTGCGATAATATCGCAATATGTTAAAACGCGATTTCCTAATCGCAAAGGCTGCGATTTGGTCACGACTCTGCAGAGAAAAGCATCAACTAGCACGCTAACGCTACACTGTACCTTGAGCTGATTTCTGTCATTCAAACAACTGAGTTGTAGTTTAAAACTTTTACAGCCATTTTAATAAAATTAAGGGTTTTATTCTGGTTCGAGTCCATACGTGCAGTTAATGGATACAGGCACACAGAACTGAAGGCTCGGTTGGCAACGATTAGCTAGCTCTGATTAGCGGTTAGCTCCAGTTAGCGGTTAGCTCCATTATAAAGATATGGAGTGGAGGAGCTGCCACTGAGAGGGGTAACAACCAGACTCTGATAAATGACGTTCGGGGAGCTTTCACAGCAGCGTGGCCGCGGTGTTTCAACAGTTTTATTAGTACAGTTAATCCCACGGCAAGAACACCAGCAACTAGCTAACGCAACGATAGCCTCTCTGCACTCGGCAGCACGCAACTTCACGAGGGGGAGGGACTGGAGGCAGCTCCTCTCTGTGCACTGTAAAAAAAAAAAAAAAATACACTGTTGCGTGTGTGTGTGTGTGTATATATACTATATTTTTACTTTTTTAACTGTCTAGTGTGTAATTGTGTGTTGTTCATACTATAAAATGATTTATTGTTTGTCTTTGTTGAATAATACAGAAGACAAAGAGCTTAAAAAATAATCAAATCGCAATTTTGGGAAAAAAAAAAAATCGCAATTAGATTATTTTCAAAAATCGTTCAGCCCTATTAAACACTCACCCCTCGCCTATTCACGTCTCCAGGCTGTGCAGATCCAGTTCGGAATGAAACCAAAAAGGCTACAGCAAGATGTTTCCACTCGCTGGAATAGTACATTTTATATGATGAGAGCTTGCTGGAACAAAAGCGCGCACTTGCTACATATGCCGCAGACTACGACCTCCCGGCCACTCTCAGTGCGCACCTGTGGCAATTAATTGAAAACTTTATAACACTCCTCTCCCCATTTGAACAATTGACGAGAGAAGTTAGCTCATCAGAAGCATCAGCTGCAGATGTCATCCCCTCTGTGACAGCCCTGAGACGTCTTCTGAGTAAGCAGGCTGACACAGACCACGGCGTTAAAACAACAAAGACCTCATTATTAGAGGCTGTAAATAGACGCTTTGATCAAATCCAGTACGATCCCACGTTCTGCATTGCCACCTATTTGGATCCCAGATACAAGGATCGTTACTTTGATGAGGATGTTAAACAACGCGCTCGAGAAACACTTGAGGCACACCTGTTGCCTGCTGCCGGTGCAGAGGATGGGACGCGCGATGGAGAGCGCGCACATCACACAGAGCGCAAGAGGCAACGATCCGACAGAGCAGGGCCCTCCCTGCATGATGTGTTTGAGGAGATTCTGGAAGAAAAATGGACCAGAGAGGACAAGTACCTCTGTATCCCAACAACTGTGTATTTTCCTGGCAGAGACCACTATTCCCAGAGGTGAGAGCGCACTCTGCTATTGGAGAAATAACCACCTGCGTTTTCCAGAACTCGCACAAATGGCACGCAAATACCTTAGTGCGCCATGCACCAGCACCGAGAGTGAGCGGTTATTCAGCTCTGTGTCTCATGTCTTGGATGAAAAGAGAAATAGGCTTTGCTGTGACAAGGCAGAGATGCTTATCTTTGTAAAGAAAAACATGCATCTTATTAAGAAATAGGCCAGAGATACAGCAGGTGACTTATGTGTCATTAATGATCAGAAGTGGAGGTACTGTTTTTGTTTTAAAAGATGCCCTCATGATCCAGCCTGTGAGTTCTGAAACTCTAATGTTTTATTCTGTATGAGAAATACACAAGGTGAAAGATAGCCCTATTTATGTTTGTATTTATGAATAACAAATTTATTTTAATAACATTATTTATTTCACTTGTTTTTGCATTTACACTTGATGTATTTTTTTTTTATTTATCAGAAAAATATCTTATCAGTTTTTTATCAAACTATATCAGTTTTTGTTCATCAGGCTAAAACCACTCAAATAATTTTGTTGGGCAATGTACTGAAACAATCTTTTCATAGATTAGTTAGCAGTCAAAGGTTTTTGAATGTTATTTTTCAGAAAATAACTTGTCATAAATAAGGTTATAACTAATGTCAACCAGAAAGTGACATTAAAGGTTGTTTTTGTTTCATAAATTGGTCTGATTGAATTTGTGCTCATTCTAGGATAGTGTGATCAAGAGCCGAAAGACTTGTATGTTTCCGTGGCACAAAAGAAGGAATAAATAACAAAAAGAAAAAACATCAGCATCGGCCATCAGCCAAGTTGTTATGTTAAACATCGGTATTGGCCCAGAATTTCCCAATCGGTGCATCCCTAACAACAATATAACCACTTTATATTTAAACAATCTCCGGACAAGAAAACCTCATAACGCTACAACTATTGCAATAATATTGAAAAATGCCGCGTCACTTTATGGACCTTCTCAACTCCAAAAACTATGGAGCAAATTGTCAATTCGGCAAAGATTTACGCAAGACTGCCTAAATTCGAAATCTGAACCGTTCATTTCTCACCTAAAACGTTCTCAGAAGTAAATTTAGTGATGAATAAGATGGCGAAAATTGTTTAAATTGTCCCGTTTTTGGTCTGTCTATGTACCGGAAACCCGACCGTCATTGAATGCCGAAATGAATGTTGGGATACGGGTGCTGCCAAGTTCATACAAGTTACCAACCAATGCATCCTCGGTAAAATGGGCGCGTCAAGTACATTTCCGGGAATCTTAACTGTTCTTGGTGAAATGCGAACTTTGGTGTTGAAATTAATCAAATAATCGATGCATCGGGATGCAGACATGGACGATGCTGCATCAATGCAGTGGCCCACCATAATCAATTATAACGCAATGACGTCGCTCGTTAATTTTCCGGCCGCGGCATAAACATTCAAATGAAAAATCACACACACACACACACACACACACACACACACACACACACACACACACACACGAGTGGAGAGAATCACAAATCGAGAAGGGGAAAGAAAACACTGAGAAACATCGAGAGACACTAGTTAGCTTGGAGAAGATCTAAGTGGAATAACGAAGCTGAAGAGGTGTAGCTACACTACGGCACTTTTCCTGTCTAACAGCAGTGGTTTAGAACAAACGTCGTGCTAGTGTGCCTGGCTAAAGTTGGAGCTAACGGACTAGCTAAAGTTGGAGCTAACGGCGGAGAGTTGCTGATTCGGAGGACACTGATGGACTGACTGATGGATTTGGACTGGAGAGGACGACAGCGCGTTTCCCTGCTGAAGAGGACTTTGCCGTAGCTGGTGACTGGTTTTTGTGTTTGAGCTGTGTTTCTTGGACTAACAGCTAACTGTAAGTTGGATTTCTGTGTGTTTGCTTCACTGAAGATAACATCCTGCTGGCTGCTGCACGTCCACATGAGCTACCGTCAGGCCCGCAACTTTTTTTTTTTTTTTCCTCTCTCGGCGTGCGTGGTTGGGTAGGTGTGTGTTAACACAGTGGTTTGATAGGGTTTGAGTAAGTTTTACATTGAAACTGCTGTAAGGAGGAATAATTTTGTGTAGCTGGAGTGTTATAAGTGGAAACTGATAGAGAAACGGGTAAAGGGGTAGTTGTGTGCAATATCATTTGAAGAAATATTGCAGTTAGCATATTTGAAGGGTGTGATTTGTGTTATGTTTTTTTTTTGTTATTCAATCTAACGGCTAAATATTATTTGTACATTTAGGTTATTGTTCAGTAAACAATACCTTTTTTGTTAAAGAGTTGTCTGGGGTCAGTTATTCCAATACAGCACAATAGATCTGCTGGTTAAAAGTAGGGTGGTATATGACTAATCCAAAATAGGTAAACCTTCGTGGTAGCTACCTTAAAGAAATTAACCCAAACACTTCATCATTCCAGTCTGAAGTTACGTATTGCAGCTTGGGCATTGCACTTGACAATGCAAGTTTGTCAAGTCAAATATCCTATATGGCTTTAATAGAAAAATTTATTTTGAAGCATCGTGATTTCGAATCGAAGACCTGATAATCGTAATCAAAAGATCAGTGAAGATTCACACCTCTAATTGGGACAGTACTTTGGCAACACGAGATGACGTTTCACTGGGACACAAGAACACACGTCAATAGAAGAACACAGATTGAGAAACGCCCTACGTCAAGAGTGTTTGAAGTGCTTTGAATGCTGGTGGTCTGCTTGGTGTGTGTGTGTGCGTGTGCGTGTGTATTGACTGCAGTAATGTATGTGTGACTAATACTACTAAATAAGATTTGTGGTACTTACTATTATGGTTATAGGATGTGCAGTGATAGGGTACTGGTGCAATATTTTTTATATATATATATGCTATGTTAAATTTGATATGGTATTATGCAATTGGATAATGTATGATTATGTTTCTATGTAGGATAACTGCATGTTTATGTGCGATGTGTCACCATTCGTTTCTCTCGAATACCCAAGACGAATTTCTCCTATAGGAGACAATAAGACCGTATCTTATCTGTATACTGTGCAATATCATTACTCTCACTGTCCAATATCTATTACTCATTGAATATGGTCACCACTATTGGGCAATATTCAAATCATGTGCAATAACCCATAATGCATATAACTTGTATATAAAACCATATTTATTTATTTTTATATATGTATATAGCGTCTCAGAACTGTGCGCCTTACCCCCCCTTTTTTTGCACTACTTATTTTATTCCATGTTGTTACATTTATATATTTTACGTACATGATGGCACTGGAAAAGGAGTTGCTTTTAATCTCGTTGTACATGTGTATAGTGACAATAAAAGGCATTATTCTATTCTTGTGCTAAAGGACAGTTGCCTAACCCTATAATAGTCCGATTTACAGATCTGGCCCAGAACATACTGAAGGCTCTAGGCCGCATGATTTTCGCTATCACGCTCCGTTGATAAAAGCTTATAAAAGTTATCAATTGTAATTTCAACGTGGCCAAACTACTGTACTCCGTTCTATCCGACGTGTCCTCTGTGAATTATAAAAGAGATTTGAATTCGCCAGTTTTGTCGTCAGATGGAAGGCTAATGCTAGCAAGCTAAGGCCCTTGCTAAGGGTGCTAAACATAGCGTATTTTCCACACACACAGCTAATGTCCTCCTGGTTCTGTTGACACCCCAGCTTCCACAAAGTAAAGAATCACAATCAAACGCTGCCTCCCGCTTCACCTTTCGACGCCACAACACAACGCGGGGATCACAACGGGCGCATCGCGCAAAACGCAGGCTGCAATAGCCAGGAGTTTGTAAGCTGTACTTTGATACCACAGGTGTTAGCTAAGTTAATTAGCCCCGTAACAGGAGGACACTTTAACTACAACCCGTTCACAGTTGCTTCTGTCACTAATACACCTACAAGCAGATACATACTTAAACGTTCTTAATGAATCTTCTTATAAAACACATTAGCTTTCAGGAGATAGCTAGCAGCGGCTAATAGTCTGTGAAAACGTTAGCAAACGTTAGCTTAGCCTCATTAGCACGCCGGCAGAAAGAAAACAGACCTTCTCCTCGCAGCTTCTGTTTCCGGCGTCGGTCCATCTCGGAGCAACAGACTAGCTAGCTAACTCCTCGGGGGTTTTCTGTCGTTGTTTGGATTCAGCTAACGGCTTCTCTTTTCGCTGACTGCTCCGGTGTTTAGCTAGGTCGGTAAAATATGAACGGTGGTCTTCTTCTTGTCGGATTTAATGGCGGATCCCACACCCAATAGGTGCATACCGCCACCAACTGTACCGGAGTGGGTGTAACATCAGGGCTTTCCATACTTGAAGTTATGTAAGAAATTAAAGAGCGAAAACTCAAACAAAATACTACATCTTACAACCTCATCATGTAGCTTTAAAGAGAGCCTTGCCGCATTCCCACACGTTCTCACTCCCTCCCTAACATCCCTGTCCTAGCTCATATCTTATCATGTAAGATATTCCTCTCAGAGTTAGGCCTATACCCCATAACGACATGCTCAACATTTTCAGGAACATTGCAAACATCACTTTTATCTGATATGATATCAGATATTATCTGACATTGAATAAAAAGTTGATTTTAATCCAGTATGTCCAAATCTTAATCTGGAATAAACCACTTCCTCTCTTCTGCACTTCCCTTTGAAAGTCTTCCCCTTTAAATAGATAGATAGATAGATAGATAGATAGATAGATAGATAGATAGATAGATAGATATTTATTTATTGATCCCAAAAATGGGAAATTACGGTGTTACAGCAGCAAAATATCAGAGACACAGCACAGGAATTCAAACTATTCATGGCTGCACGCAGTAGAGTCTGAACAAATGGCGTGACATTGTAGTCCTAGAATTATAGAAACTTTTCCTGCTGTAAATACAGTTACTCTATCATTCATTATATTGCATAATGACTAGATCAATCTGAGACTCCTGTTCCTACATGTCCACTCCTTGGCTCTTTAGCTCCGTCAGTAAACATTTGCATATAGCTAGTTGTACTAATTCCTCTTCATATAATCTTGAACGAAATATCCATTGCTGTCCTCATTCCTTTCGATCCATTCTCTCTTCTGCTCCACAAGTTGCCAGTCCACATTGGGTGCTGGAAAAAATATCTATGGAGGTACATGACCCCCACACAGTATTTGTGGTGAGGGAGGGGGATGAGCAGGTGGACCACATTGCAAAGGAGCGCTAAGAAGAGAAGTAAGATGTTCATGTATCATTAGGAAAGGAATTCAGGGGTAGACACTACCTCTCTGTACAACCTGAAGTTAGTTTTATGAAATTGCTTTTGTATAGTAAGGTGTGTGTGTGTGTGTGTGTGTGTGTGTGTCTGTGTGTGTGTGTGTGTGTGTGTATATATATATATATATATATATATATATATATATATATATATACAATTACAGTAAATTATACGGTGGCCGAGATGGTTCAACACAAATACAAAAGCCACAACACAAACACAAAAGCTACAACACAAACTCAAGAGCCACAACACATACGCAAGAGCCACAACACAAACGCAAAAGCTATAACACAAACGCAAAAGCCACAACACAAACGCAAAAGCCACAACACAAGCGCAAAAGCTACAACACAAACGCAAAAGCCACAACACAAACGCAAAAGCTACAACACACATTTCACAACAAAATACAATAAAAAGTCTAAGAGTGTAGTATTGTACCAATGATGAAAGTTATTTCATTAGATGGTCATTTACCACCATCTAGTGGACAGATTGTGGAACTACATCTGATGTGTGACTTCTCTCACACTGACTGGGTTCCTGTTAGACTGGTTTTGACATCACTCTTTTTTTCTGCCCTATAATTATCCAGTGGTAGTACTTTTTACATTTTTTTCTCAAGCTGTTCAACATGATTCCTCCGTATACATTTCTGATCAAACCATAATCCTAAATATATAAATGTAACGCTGTTACCCTTTCCTTTGAACATAGTATTGAAGAGGCATATTATTTAGCCTTCTCTTTCTGATAAAGAACATGTTTTTCAGATCCTTCACTGAAGTTCAAGTACTAATACTAGCATGTAGTTACACTACTAAAACATGGCTATTGCACGTACTATATATCCTGATCTTTTGCACATCCTGCACTAAACCATCAACAATCAAAATGTATAAGAAGTGAATGTACTCATTGTCCAGTAAAATGTTCCCTGTCCGTGTTTTGTCACGATATATGAAGGTTCTGAATTAATATTGCTGCTGCATTCATATGTGTGTTGCATTTTGCTGCTGTAGATGTTCATGGTTGTGCTCAATTTAACTCCATTTACTGTCATCTGAAAAGGAACTAAAGCTGTCAGATAAATGTGTGTGGAGTGGAGTAAAAAAGTACAGTCTGCACATGTCTGAATACGTTACTTGTTGATTCAACAGTGACATTTGTTGTGCCGTTAAGTCTGTCCATTTACGACCATTATAAATATGACATTTTAAGTCCACCTGAAATTCAACTGCAAGTTTGTACTGCTCCATTGAACATTTCTGCTCTGCATCGCTTCCCCTGTGTTCTTCTTTGAGAGAAAATCTGAAACCAAAAGAAATTTCGTTTCATTGCATTAACCAATCAGCATGTCTGTTTGTTCCCTGTCTGCATTGATGGAGATGAAGACCTGTGAAAACTGTGTGTGAAGCGGTAACCTTCTATCACAGACAGTCACACCACCAGCAGCCTGAAACACAGCAGAGGCCACGGACTGAGAACAACAGCCCGCATTAGCTTTCCCGCTAAAGTCTCCTCCTTCTCTAAAGGCCAAAAAGTTGCACTGCAAAGACTACAGCCGACGGTCAACTACCACCAACGCACTGCGCCTGTATATTATTTTCTATATTAGATGTCTCCCTGCTATTCTTATCCTTTGTAATTACGATCCCTAAATATTTCACTTCAAAGTTACGGGGATGTTATACACATTTCATCAGAGGGTAAACGTGAATAGTTCATAACTCACTTTTTTTTTTCTTCATATTTAAACGTAAACAAGTGGCTTTAGAGCAGGGGTCTTCAACGTTTTTTAAGCCAAGGACCCCTTAACTGAGAGAGATGGATCATGGGCCCCCTACTACAGATATTGTATAAAATTAAGTTGCATATTAAACTGGGCATACAATAATGTGTGGGTGGCCTAAAGCCTTCTTATATACCTTTTTAGTACATAGAATACTAAGCTTATAAAATATAAATTGTTGGCATGATTTTATAAAACATGTTTTAATGTTATGCATACATATGAATATAAAATATATAAATGTCTGTGGATGGCTACCGTAGAGACTACTATACCTATAGGCCAGTAAGCCTACCATCAATGGTTTTTTTCCACAGATAGGCCGATTTATATTTGCTAATAATATGTTGGATTATGCAAATTATTATACACTATACCATCATTTGGCGGGCCCCCCTGCAGTAACTCTGAGGACCCCCTATTGAAGATCTCTGCTTTAGAGAACAGAGAGACCCTATTTAGTACTCCTGAAATCTGTGCTGTCAATCAAAGTCCAAACGTACATTACTTTAGAAGTATAAAGGATGATAATACCTCAGAATTATACTTAAGTACAGCAGATGAGTAAATGTACTTAGTTACATTCAATCACTGATCTTATCTCATCTTTATCAAAGGCCTCTTAAAACGCTGTTTTATTCTGAAGGGCAGAGGAGTGTAGCGGAAGTTGTGTTTGTGTTTCTGGGTCCCGGAAAATGTTACGACCTCCGGCCCATTGTTTGCATTTTACCGCATGATGATGAGGACGGCGGAGTGATTCCTTTTTTACAGAAAGACACATCACAAACCGCTGCATGTGGCTTTAAAACCTGAAACACAGCTACAAAGAGCAGGTCTGTTTTCTTTCTCTGACTGGAATCGCGTTAACTGCTATTGTTTGCAGGGAGTCCGTAAGCCAAGCTAATGTTAGCCGCATCTAGCTCCTGCTAACGTGTGTTATGCTGCGTTCCAGGCAACCCGTAACCTGTGTTTCCACAACCTTCTACCCGTGAAAGTGCCCTGAAACGGCAGCCAACCCCGTAACTTACTACCCGTGATCTCGTACCAGATCGTTGTACTCCCAGTTACAGTTTTTGACGACACACACACACACACACACACACACACACACACACAAACAACAATGGCGACCCCATGTTGATGCTATAGCTACAGACGCCGGTGATTAACGCCGATAAATAGACAAAAATAGGCAACGTAAAGTAATTCTGCACATTTTAATCAAAATAATACACATACGATTGTGTACTACGACAGGTTATGTTTATTAAATGAAGCCCAACATATGTCGCCGAGTAGAAATCGCTAGTATCAGCTATAGCTATAGCGCTAGCTAACGTCAACGTTAGGTAGCCGCTAGCTAACGTTAGTTAACGCTAGCTAGAAGGGTTTGTCGTGACTTTGCCTGGAACGCTACCAAGTCGTGAGTCGTGACTTTAAGTCGTCACTTACGGGCTAAAACATTATTACACGTGTGTAAAATTCCGTATTTTCTTAAATTACAGGTCGGGGAGAAGTCGAGGAAAGGCACTTCAACATGAACTCTGAGAGGAAACTGTCAGCTGACCAGCGGAGAGGTGGGAAACGTTTACAATGAATGTTATATATTCGTCTCTACCTTGTATTGATGAACTGGCACGGGTTAAACCTTACATGGGCAAAACAGCTTTATTTGTATAGTACATTCAGCAACAAGGCAATTCAAAGTGCTTTACATAAACGCTAAAAAGCAGTTACGCAGCTGAAATAGAATAAGACAGATATGATATACAGGAATAAAAGTTAGTGCAGTTTAAAGGACAATTCCGACGCAAAACGAACCTAGGGGTTATTAACAGATGTGTACCCACTCTGTCGCTCTCTGGGACGTGTTTTCATGCTAATCGAATGTGTTTGTAGCTTGAAAGACGCTAGCACGGACCGCTGACTAGCTTACAAATACATACATACATACATACATACATACATACATACATACATAGGCAAGAAAAAGTATGTGAACTAGGCCTGTCGCAATAAATCAATTAATCGCATGATAAATAAAAATGAGCTCAATATTTTTTAAATGGAAATTATCGCGGCCAGAAAAATTTCCATTTT